>NC_083565.1:33341667-33644880 GCF_019925205.1 Metopolophium dirhodum | reverse complement strand
AAATATGCATTTAACAACAAATTGCCAGGTTGGTGGATGGACAACGCTGTTTATAATTTTAATATACAACAATTCTTACATTTCTATATTATTATGTTGTACGATAGGGTTTCATGATATGTATCTTATTATGAGTTCCAAGTAGATGGCTCAATCGTTTTCATCGATTTTATCTAATGACTTATGATTTAACTTTATTAATATAACTTGGATAAGAAACTGTATTAAATGACCTTGAAAGTTCCTTTTAGTCGTTTGCTAGTCATTTGTCATCACTAGGTCAGGTAGTTGGTGTATAGGTTGTAAGAGAACGACCTAAGTACCTCAAAAATAAAAAATTTTAATTTTTACAAGGTAAATGCAGTAAGTGCAACTCAGACATCCTGGTAGGCAGTCCGACTATGTCGGATCACGGACACAATGAGCGACAGCATATCAAATAGGCAACGACACGCCGATGAGGGACTATATGTGCAACTCAGCCACCTTTGTAGGCAATGTGCAAAATTCGATTTGATGCATGCTTATTGCTTGTATGATCTGATCTGCCCGATAGCCAAAAGTAACCAATAAAGTAATAAATACCTACTAATTTCTACTAATTATTTCTCCTAAAACCAATAGCAACCAATACCATATAATATAATGTACCAAATAACCAATACCATTAATAAACAAAAATTTCCATCGTAAATTTCAAAATTCCAGTTTGAGCACCTCCTCGGGTTGGACTTATCTGGTCAAATTGTGAATCTAAAACTTTCTCTTGAATCACTCTATCAATTAAAAAAAAACCGTATCAAAATCCGTTGCGTAATTTTAAAGATCCGAGCATACAGACAGACAGCAGGACTTTGTTTTATACTATGTTAAGATAATAATTAAATTAATGATACCATGTACTATTACATGTTCACTGTTCAGTATATAGCTGAACAAAATAAACTTCACGCATTGTTACATGGCTACTCCTCAACAACAATTATCTCAATCAAATGATTTTGAAAGTTGTCTTGAATTTGTTACTTATTTAATTAATAGATTGGAATATGATCCAAATTGTTTATCAAAGAACTTATGGACAAATAAAACAAGTTTGCATAATAATGCACAGGTGAATCATCATAATCACAACTACTTGAGTGATGAAGATATTTACTGTTAAATATGCATAGGCACCAGTGTACCAGCTCATATTACCAAAGTTGTACATGCATATTAATTAACAGGTAAAACAGTGATCCGACGAATGGAATTCTCGGTCCACGTAACAATTCGTTGACCGAGGGCTTAGACTGTCTCCCCTACCACCGACAACATTATAGTATATTTATTATCTGTACAATGTATATATAGTACCTATGCGGCTATGCCTAATCTACAGGGTGATCAAAAAGTCTGAATATTTTACAGAATCAATTTTTCAGCAGTGTTATCTCATACATTGTGCTATTACTACATATTTAAATATATAAAAGTGTATTTGCAAACAGTAATTAAAGCGTTTCCACATTCGTTAAACACCTTATATACATGTAACGCTTCTCTTCATCAGCCAAGCGCTTATCCGGTTTCCCCTACCACCAATGCGAGTGCGACATATAGTCCATAGATAATACTTGATACCTATATAATATTTACTATCTGAATAATGTACATATTATATGTCACACTCATACATTATGCATACCTATATTTTTGTGATATTTTGTTATTTATTTTTATGGTGACTATAGAAATTCCTTGACGTAAAGAATATAAAGAACGTGTCAAAATGCTAATATCGTTAGAATACAGCAATATTTTATTAGATTATTTTATTGAATATGGAATTAAAAAAATGAAAATAAATTTTGATTGCGATGATTTAGTTTATAATATGTTTTACTGACATAATAACGTGTGTTTTCCCTGAAAACACGGTCGTTTTTTTATGTTTTCGAATAATTTTAGAGTAAAATCACACATTACAAAAACAATAGGGAATTTTATTTTGAGAGGATGACATATCGATTTGTCTATAAATTGTATATAAATTATTATACATAAATAAACATTTTAAATTTAAATTTATGAAATTTTTTTTTATTTTGAAAGTCGAACACAACGTCTGATAATAATAAAATATAAAACCGATAGGTATGTTATTTTTTTAAAAATATAATCCTCTGTAATTGTTGTAATAGGTGGGTGATTTTACTCTAAGATTACTCAAAAATTATTTTAGGTAATAGTATTTTATCCATGTTACGCGTAGGTCTGAGTGAGAGAAAACAAATATTGCGCTGGCATCCTCGTCACTGACGCGAGTCGTAGTTTGGCTACCACTGCTATAATATATTATCTATAATACTTTATTCGTGCCTACGAAATAACCTATCCCACACGCGGCATTATGAAGATATTAATATTTTCAAAAAATTTAAAAAGGGTTATCATTTCATCAGAAATATTATTGAATTATTATTAAAACGTTTTGTATACAATATTGTATGTCTATTTTCATTAAATATTTTGAAAATATTTTGATTTTTAATATTTGTCAGAAATATTATAGAAATATTTGCATAACGTTTTGCGTACAATATTTTGATCTCAAATATTTAATTACATATACAATCGGAATATTTGAAAAACGTTGTATTAAAATATGTTGTTAAGGTTCATCCACCGTGGATACCGCTATAGTTATGGACTTAAGTCCACCTGCTATAATATTATGGCACTATGAAATCGACACGTGGTTATTGTTATTTATTATTGTGGATTAGGTATAAATTATAATCAACTGAACTGCGTTTAAACTGTTTTCTATGAATTATTTGATTTTTTTGTATTCCTTGCTCAGTGGCTCCTGCTATACATAATAATATGATGTAGTGTATAAATGTATAATATAATACCACATAGTTTTGTGTCTTCTTAACCTAGCTAAAATTATAAAAATCGAATGGTCAGAAAAAATGTGTATAAAAATTTCGTAAGAATATATTAGTTTTTTACAGTAAATTTGACAAAAACCACATCATGAATTATTTTTTAGGAAACCTTGTCTATTGCAGACAGTGCTAAAAGATATTTTTAAAAGATTTTAACAGAATTATTTTTACCTGGTGACTTTGGTGTGAACATTTTTAAAAATAGGGTTTATTATTAATTGTTTTTATTATGTACATCGTATTTTTTTGTTTTATTAATTCCGAAATTTTATATTCTGAGTGGAACGATGAATGTATTGATTTTACAATAATGTGTTTTTTTTTTTATTTTTTTTATTTTTGTGTCTGTCATCATCTTTTAGGACAGTAAAAGTGCTTGGATTTTCTTCAGCAGTAACTTTTCTGATAAAGTGAATCTAGTTGGTAATTTGGGGGGTCAAAAGTAAAAATTTCCCAGTAGTTTTCAAAAGCGACGTGAAAAACAAAAGAAAAATTAAGGAAAAACGGGAAGTTTTACGCAAAATCTGTTTTCAAGAAAATCGATTTTTGGTTTTTGGTGTAACTCTAAAACAGATGACCGTAGGGACATGAAATTTTGACTGAATATTTATATTAGCATTTTCTATATACCATTACATTTTCCAAATATTTTGACTTATTTTGAGCTGTTTACGGACATTTTCAGTTTCCATTTTTTTTAGTTTTTTTTTTCTATAAATACCAAAACAATTTTATTTGTTGGTTAATTAAGCTTGAAAATGTAATAGAAGGCTCCTAGATTATTGTTTCAAAGGCAGATGAAAAAAATTAAAAATCCTTAATCACAGCTTTTATTTATAAGCATTTAAAGTTCAAATCTTGACAAAATACGGAAAAATCACGAAAATTAGCAAATTATTTTGAGTTGAGAATTCATAAAATTTTTTCTTTTTAAATCTAAGATTTGAAATTGGAATACAAGATTATCCATAAGTTTGTCTACCTTTATCAAAAAAAAAATGTCTACAAGAAAGTCAAATTAAATTTTTATGAAATTCATATTTTTACAACATTTGATATTCACTTGATATTTCATGTAACGATTTTTTTATTTTGTTGTAATTAAAAATCTCATGACTGTAGATACTTGAAAATTTCACTGAATGTTTGTATTCGCATTTTCTATACACGATAACATTTTGAAAATAATTTGACTCTTTTTGAGCTGTTTACGGACATTGACAGTTTTCAATTTTTTTAGTTTTTTTTCTATAAATATCAATAAAATGTTATTTGTTGGTTAATAGCAGTTGAAAAATATTAAAAATACATAGACACAAATTTTTTTTATAAGCATTTAAAGTTTAAGTTTTGACAAAATTTATCAAATTTATAATTTGATAATTATTTTGTAGTTAAAAATGTATAAAATGTTCAACTTTTATAGCTAAGGATTAAAAATTTAAAACAAGGTTCCACGTAAATAGGTTATATATAAATTACTTTATACTCACAATAATATCATCAAATATACTTGGTAATATCTAGAGCGCGGATTTCTATGCAATTGCATATTTTTTTCCTTTTAATATTTTTGGATTGTTGTCAGTTATCTCCACGAATCATCATAATTTGAAGCTAATGGAGAAAATTTTTTTTGCATATTTCTGCATATTTAAAGGTTTTATGGCATATTTTTGCATATTTTGGCAAAATTCAAAATTTATTGCATATTGAAGCGAACATTTAAAAAAATGTATAAAATAATATTTTGTCAAGTAGAAAAATTAAAACTAAATTTCATAGTCATTAAATAATAATGTATATATATATTTATTTAAACCTTTATAAGATAAATAATCGATTAGGTACGACGTAAACTTAATCACTCTTGCTGTGTCAGTCGGTTATCGACATACCACTTGGCACTCGGTTACATCGTTTTTCGTTGTCCGTAAATCGTTAATATGCCGAAAATAAATGTGTGTCTACCTATAATCTAAATTGCTCTTGCTGTATCAGTCAGTTATCGTCATACCAGTATACAACAGAGTTTTTTTTTTATGAAGTACCTATTTAAGTAATTAATTATTATAAGTTGTAGGTATTGTAAATCTTAAATAAATAAAAAATTTTTGCATATTTTTTACATATTTTTATGATTTTGACTGCATATTTTTTGCATATTTTCATGATTTTTACTGCATATTATTTGCATATTTTCATAATTTTTACTGCATATTATATGGCATATTTCAATACTTTTAAGTGCATACAAATCCGCGCTCTAGTAATATCATAGGCTGACTGACCGTTTTCGCTCAGAATTGTTTTTCTTATACAATGATATTATATTATTGAATTCAAATTTAACACCATCCATTACAGTGACCCACTTGTAACCTACTGTACAGCAGAGCGACATCCACTTGCCCATCGTTGTATTAATGTTGACTGCGTATTGCCAATATATTTTTAAAGTTAAGAGTTTATGTGGCTTTGTTTTCAATTGACAATGTACATTACTACTTACTAGATATACAATATATATTTTATTTTATTTACCTATAAACCTGTTCATACAAATTCGCCCAAAAGGTATTTTTTGTGGAATAAGTAATAACTACTCACCCTATTGGTATATAACTATTCACCCAAACAAAAGCCCAAACATCACAATTGGACTTATAATTATCATGCATTCTCAATTATTATATATTATAGATGTACTACATTACTACTATATACAATATATAGTCTAATTACATTTGAGTTTCTATAGCACTTGTCGAAAATTCAAAAATCATGAATATATACAACAATAATATTATTGCCACAAAGCCACAAAGGCGTAGTTAAACGGTTTTTGAATCACCCTGTTATAGTTAATTATTTTTATTATAAGAGTAATTAATGAAATAGAACGTTTTCATTGATTTGATGCATACCAAAAACGACATATATTAATTATATTATAAATAAAATTTAATTTCTCAACTACACCACAACACACTCGTGATTTGTGGGTTTTTATTTTGTTTATATATTATTATATAAATTATAATTCGATAAGTACCTACAATACAACGCGCGAATGTTGTGACGGGGCATCGCGATAAGGACGACGGCGACGGACGGTTGTAACATAGATTATATAGATAGGTGCATTGTTTTTTAATTAAATATTTTAATATAAATGTTAAATACTATATTAGGTACCCACTGCCAATGTTTTATTTCTAATATTATAATATGTTGTTACTTTTTAGTCTCAACATTTTCGTTATAACCAAAAGAACAAGGTAGGTATTAAAAATGTTTTGGTAAACTTTGCGGGCAATATTACGTACCCATGGAAATCAAATATCGAAATACGTCACAGTCTATATAATGTCTATAATAATTATTTACTTAAATACATTATAATACGCATACGCAGTGTAATATACTATATAGAGTTATATTTGAATAATATATCAATATATGGTACATTCAGATATTTTATTATATTGTTATGTGTATTAAAGTAACTGTTACGTTTATATTATAATATACATCGATTGTTATCGGCTATCGCTATAATGGCATGTACCGTAGCCGACCCAGTCGAATATTAAATTATATAATTATTATTAATGTGTGTTAGTGTTCGTTGCGTCATTTTGATGCGAACTACTAATATTACTAATGTAATATTAATAAACGTTTTTTGGTAAAGCATTTTACGTGTTATTAATTCGTATACAAATATTACAGTATCAAACTTTTTATAATATGGTTTGAAATAGGTACGGTAAATTACATTATAGTGCGATTCATTTTTGTATTATACAATTATTGCAATCTGGTAGGAATAATAATATATAATTCATAAATATTTTGTTTTAAAAATTCTGGCAATTATCTACTTAACTATTGCTAAATCCCTTAAACAATTAAACTACACGGGCAGATGATAACCATCAACACATAGATAGGTATTAATAAAAATATATAACTCATATTCGTTAAAGAAAAAGTGTCAAAAACAAAGTAATAAGATACTCAGACATTTAATCATAGATGTACGCATAATAACAACGTTCATAATAACATTTAGGACAGGAGCCACTCCATTGGAAGTACCTAACACTTTATCAATGAGTTGATATGAATATTATTAGTTATAACTTGTGTTATTTAATAACTAGTACTTATGTACAAAATATGTGCAATTGTTAGGTAGTCATAATTTTAAAGACCTCTGTGTTGTTTAACTAATGAAGCCTCAGCGCGTTAAATAATAATAAGAATGTGATACGCTTATAATAGTCAAAAATCAAGGCTGGGCATTAACGAGTTAAAAAGTTAATTTTATTTTAACTTTTTAACTTAACTAGTTACTTTTGGCTTTTCATTAACTTAACTGTTAACTTACTAAATTTCTTTCTTAATTAATGTGAAATTAACGAGTTAATTTTTCATTTTAAGAAGTAAGTTAAGTTAATTTAATTTGTTTTTAATTTTATAATATTTCACTATTTCAGACTATTTTGTTTTCATGTCAAAAAATATGTATCGTAAATTGTTTAAAGTGAAAAATGTATATCATTCGAATCTAACTTATATTGAAATTGAAGTTAACCTAACTGTATTAACACTATATCCTATAATTTAGTTTTGGGTTGGAAAAAAATTAAGTACACTAGCATTGTATATACAAATTAACTTTTTTTTGACTTGATAAAAAGTTAACAAAAAGTGTGTATTAACTTTTAACTTAACTGACCTAACTTAACCTAACCTAGAGTTAAAGTAACTCTTAACTTTTAACTTTTTGTTATTGGTGCATATTAACTTAACTTAACTGAGTTAAAAAAAATCATTAACTTGCCCAGCCTTGTCAAAAAAAAAAAAATATAACAAATTATTAATTTCATAAAGATCCCAAATTTCAAAATGTAGGTAAATTCTTAGTTACTTACCTACATGATAATATCTGTTAACAATACTAATCATGTTGTACAGGTATAGTTTGTGTGAGCATGTACACACTATACTTAAAATCAAAATTATTTATAAAAAAACAGATCAACATAAATAATTTTTTTTTTATTATTCACAATTTTCACAAATGCAGATATTTTTCCAAAACATATTTTTATATCTTATAATTTGAACTAAATATTTATTAATAAAAATGGGAAATTATACGTCAACTGGAGATTTGAAATAAACGACACAATAAAACATGGTAAAAACACTCAAAATAAAATAAAGGTAGGTATATTTGAAGTTATTTTTTTTTTTTGAAAATTATTTTGTAAACATAACACCTATCATTATTCATCAAACATGCTCTAAACAATGACAACATTGAGAAGTATTCTTTTAAAACTGCAAAATTACTAAAGATAATATGCACTATACAGTTTTAATATTTTTTGTAGTGTTGTGAAATTAGTTTCAAGCTTACTTAGGAATAAATCTAGTAGCTCAACAAAAACATACAAATGTACTGTATAGTATTTATCATTATTTTGAAAACGATTTAATTTTTTCTGATATGTGATTGCAAAATTTGATTTTAATTGACAACGTTGAATGCAAAATGGGTGCATTTGGGGTATAAACCAGGGTGTAAAGTTTTTTATTTCAAATGTCCATAACCCTCGGGCCGCAAATGGGATACTCTGGGGCGCAAATGGACTACAGCCACTGACGACCAACACATTGTTATGGACGTCTCCAAAACCGAGTTTGTTCGTTAATAAAGAAATACGTGGTGTATGAGTTATCACTAATACTTTATTAATATAATCAATTTTAAAAGAAATTTAGTTGTACAGAATACTTATTAGACTTAAAAGATTAACAGAGGTTCTGCTCGATGGTCTGACACTCTGACAGTACTACACTCACTCTTATACTGACAGCGAGACACGGTAGGGGCTCGCTCGGGCTCAAAACTGTCCACACAGCGAATTCCCTTAGACCGTGTGACTCTGCCTGTTCACATATTAATATGCTTACACACTATTCTATATTATACTATTACTATATCTCATACTGCGTATAGCATACAGACAGGGGTTCACAACAACATATATTGTAACAATGACATTTGAAAAATATTAAAAATCCAGTCACATTTTTTTTTTATACGCATTTTAAGTTTAAATCTTGACAAAAATTGTGTAAATGAATGTGCAATTAATTTTGGTTTAGAAATTCATAAAAAATTTTCTTTTTGAACCTAGAATTTTAAAATTGAATACCTTTGCTCAATTTACTAAAAATTAAATACCAACACCAAGACCTAGACAACTTATAGCTCTCGACCACCGTATTCGGACGGGTCATCGACCTCCTGTTTGCACTGGATCTTACGTGTTTAACAGCCATATTCATTACAAAATATTCCAACCCGTACTTTATTATGTTAAAATTTCAAAGGAAATACGTTTAAGTTACATAATAAAATCATAAAATATAAAATTGTTAGTTACTGACTTAAATAACATAATGGTCATTAAGAAATTACAGAATTATAAAATATTATAAAAAAGTATTTCAAAATTAAAATTTACTATTTTTCTGAATTCAAATTTATAATAATTGTATATAATATATATATTTAAAATGAGATTTTGAAAATTATATCTTGAGTCACTTAAAATAATATGTTTGTATAATAAAAATTTACTTCAATGTCTACACTTGTTATCGGTGTATATTATATAAAATAATTATAAAAAACTGTTGATTGTGATTCGCGCTACCGAAATCCTTAAAATGTCCGTCGTACAATATTAAACAGTAGTCGCATGCGTCTACATAGGTAGTTGGCACGTTACTGTCGCCGTAACTAAAATATATTCTTATATGAAATTCGATTACTGACTAGCGATAATACGGAGCGGAGATACCTAACCTAACCGAAGATGTAGTGAAATTGCATATACACTGCGCCGGCTAACATATTATGTTGTTATTTTAATGATATAATGATAAATCATTTAGCTTTTAGTGGGAAATGTGAAGGATGAAATGTAATAGGTACAACGATTCTTTTAGTTTCTATAATATCTGTTCAAAATTATAAAACATACATAGTCACTATTTTTCATAAGTATTTAAAGTTATTTTGACAAAAATCATAAACAATCTGCAAATTATTTTGTAATTAAAAATGTATAAAAGTTCAATAGTCAAGCGTTAACAGTTTTCTAGACTTTTCATAAGTATTTCAAACCTTACCTACTTGAGCTTTTAAAGTATATCAAATGAAAGGTTTTTGGTTAAAATTAACTCAATCTACTGTTTTACTAAAAGTAGAATGAATTACTTAAACAGAAATACCATAAAATATAGGTACTTATATTGTAATTTAGGCTGACAGTCTTTGGCTCTTTACTCAGAATCGTTTTTGCGTATAAAATGATTTTATATCATTAAATTTAATTTAACACATTCACAATACTGACCCACCAGCCACCATCCACACGACACGTAATGTACAGCAAAACGTTAGCCACTCGCCCGCTTTTATATTATTATTTTAATTTATAGAATATAAGGACCCAGTGGAATTACATTGAAATTATTATTAGTTTTCTTTATTTACTGTAATTTCAACAAATCCCATACCTAATTGATAAATATGATGAAAATATACAGTTTTTAACTACTTTTGTTTTTAGAAACAAAAAGTAAAATAATAAGCAAGCCTTATACCCGCCCATAATATATCATGATTAATCATTACCATAAGACATAGGTATGTGCTATCTAGGCAATGTATAATAAAGGTGTTAAACAAAGTGTAATGAACACAACGAGTTGTTTTTTGAATATCTAATTATAAGTAATATTATTGTTTTCAGTTTCATATGTTGTAATTCAACAATTAACATTGCGTTCTTCGTTGTAGTATATTTTCCTATTATAACTCCATCCTCTGTTTTCATTATAATCCCAATTATTATTATTGTGTTTATTATAATTTTCATCAAAATATACCGATTTATTTTGTCTTTTTGCTAATATTTTTTATATATCGTCATTTAATTTGTTTATATTTCTTTTACACTCTCGATCTCTAGAGAAGCTGTCCTTTATTTGCTTTCTCAATTCATTGTTCTCTTTTTCTATATTTCTTGTTTTTAAATTTATTTGCAATATCTGTTCCTTTAGAATTTCTGTATATTCACTTATATCATTTTTTTATTTTTTATCCTTGACTGCATGAGTTCAAATTTTTTCAAGTTTTCTTTTAAGTTTTTTAAGCTATTATTGTCCTGCATCGAAATTGATTGTAAAATGTTATCCTTTAAACCTTTTAAAATATATCTGCAAATATCTTCTTCACTCGTGAGCCTATTTATCTGCCTACATAATCTTTCTATCTCAATTAAGAAACTTGTGGTAGATTCATTAGCATTTTTTCTACGTTTTTCTAGTTTAATTTTGAATGCTGTGTCGTGTCCTATGTGTTGAAATTCATTTAAAAAATGTGTCCTCTAATTCTTTCAATGACCAATTTTCTTTTTGGTCTTCAAGGTTTTCTAAAAAGGTACTAGCTATGCCTTTTACAAGAATTGAAAGGAATTTAAATTTGTCGTTTTCATTCCAATAATCATTAATGTTGCTTACTTTATTATATTGTTTAAAAAATTTCTTAACGTCCTCAGTCCCAGTGAAATTATCAGAATAAATCATTAGAGTCTTTATATTCATTATCTCCTTTTGTTCGATGTATTTTTAAGGTATAAAATAGAATTTATATTTAAATTAGGATTAGTTTGATCATTACTTGATAATTATATCCTGTAGATATTATATATTTATTTTCGCAATATTCTATAAAAAATTGTTTTTTGAAAGTAAAGATATTTGTTGCCATATTTGTCGTAACTGAAAGATATAATTTAAATTATTATGAAGTTTTATTAATTTTATTGTAAGTTTTATTAAGAGTATTTGATCAGAAAATTTATACAACTAGATTAATTATATTACTATATGTACAAAAAATAATTTAACTAAATAATTATTATTCCTTCTTAAATTAAAATATAAATAAATTAACACTAATAAAAAAGATCGGTTAAACAAAAAATCATAAGATATAGATCACATACATACAAAATATAACTATACACCAATATTCACATCGAGTGTGTAAAAAACAAAATAATGGAACCAAATGCTCGTAGTCTTCCTGCCGTGAAAGTTCAATGGAAAAATGTCCAAAACGCGATATGTGTAAAACTAACAAAATTACTTGTAATTAAACAAATTTAAACTCAAACAAACAAACAAAAACATAAATTTTAAAAAGAAATTCGGGTAATGGATTACAAATGACGTTGTGTGCCACTGTTGTATACCTATCTTTCAATGGTACACAAAATAATCGATGACAATATTCATACTATTAAATAACTTTATTAAACATAAAACAAACACATAAAATACGAGTATCAATCGATTACTTAAAAACATACGGGCCTCGCTCGAGGAACCGCACTGCCCTCTACCGTGGTTCTTATGTCCTTAAATATTATTTTACAAATTGCTGCCTCAGATCATTTGCTTTGTTGGCTTATACATTTAACTATTTAGCATAAAGTAATATTGGCACATACAACAACAACCATAACCAAGCGAACAATTAAAGATTTTTTGACACAGGATGAACACATTTATGATTTTAATGGTTAATATCTTATTCACAACTTTATTTTATAATATATAACTTCCTTATATTTATAGAGAAAAAAACACTTCATATAGGATTATAACTTAATTAGTGAATTATTAAAAAAAAAAAAAATTGCTTTATACCAAAATATTTAAAATAAAAATGCTATTATTTATTTAAATATTCATTAACAATATTCATAACAAAAATACAAAATACATAAACAATTTGCAAATCATTTTGTAGTCAAAAATGTATAAAATAAAATGCAACTATTATTTTTTTTTTTTAATTCATAAAATATCACCTATACAAACAATTTTATTACAAACCGAAAAAAACGAAGTGTACGAAATGTGGGAAATTTGGTCGTGAAGAAAAAGCTTGTTTTACTAACACACCAGTTGTATCTTTGGCAAGTTTACAACCAAATTCAATTAATGAAAAGTATTTCATTGATGCTCGAATCAATAATAAGGAAGCTTATGTAGATACCGGTAGTCAGTTGTGTTTAATGAGAAAAAGTGATGTGATGACTACAGGCCACAGGGCTATCAATTGAATCAATACCAAAGACAAAATCATCAGAGGATATGGTGACGGTAAATTAGTGCCTTTAGGCGTTTGCACAGTGGAATTGCATGTTCATTACGCAACTTCTCAAGTACCAGTTTACAGTCGTTGCCAGATAAATTGAGACGGCGGCGGTGGCGCGATAACGACAAACCAGTGGTTCTCCGTATTTGAATATTATTACCGAAAATACATCAATAAACCAACAATTGTCACAAAAATTATTTTACAATATTAATTTAAAATCAAATATTCTGATAATAATCTTTTATTTAAGAACATAAAGTAGAAATTGTCAAATAATATAAATTAATTAATAATAATAATAATAAATGAGCCGGGTTCGAACTGGTGGCTGCACGCGTCGTAGCCAACTGTGTGATCTTTGCACCACACTGCCAGCGACTAGTTTGGGCTACACTTACTGAAAAGCGCTGTCACCGCCGTCTCAATTTATCTGGCAACGACTGTACATAGTTGCAGGTGAGGCACAGAACATACCACTTATAGTTAAACAGCCGTTTACAGAACAGCCTTATATTGTTTTGGTGAAACAAGGAGATACAGGGCGTATCTATGAAGACAAGAAAGAAGATAATGACTTATTGGGCATGGATATTCCAGAGCTACCACCCAGAGAGTGATAAGTTTGTGGGCCAGACAAACAGAAGTGATCTCCTCAAAACATGTTGCTGTCATTAAAGTGCGATCTGATAACCAATCACTAAATCTATATGTTAACGCACAAACTAGGGAAGAACGATGTATTCCCAATTCCATTATAACCTAGGATGACCAAGGTAATGCACGGTTGCCTGTTATAAACTTTTCATTGACGGATGTTCATGAAAAAAAGAAGAAGAGAAAATAAGTAGAGTTGTAATATGCACGGAAACAGTTGAGATGACTCAGGACGGACCACATTTTTCACAATCCATTACACACGGAGACCAACTATTAACTGAAGAAAAACTGGCACTACAGACTCTTTTGAAAAAGCACCGAAGATGTTTTGCCACTCAAATGAGCGAACTGGGTAAAGACGAAAGCACCGAATGTGAAATAATTACAATAACTGATAAACTGGTTACTTTCCGTCCCTACAGACTAAGTGAGTATGAACGAAAAACCGTAAAGAAAATGGTTGAGGATATGAAGAGATGCAGCAGAATTACAGATTCAAATTCTCGATATGCATCTCCAATTTTATTAGTAAAAAAGAAGGATGGAAGAAGGAGATTTTGTGTGGACTACAGACAATAATCAAAAACACAGACCCACAGTGTTTCAAGTGGGCAATTCTAGCAAAATATGTTTCGGATTCTAACAAAAATAAGAAGCCAAACATAGAGTAATACTCAACGCCATCCGATAGTCATTTATGCAGACTTTGAGGCACTTCTTATAAGATGTGAAGAAAGCAAATGTGAGAATCCATCGGCTATTCAAGAACACTAGCCAATGGATTATGGAGTATTTGTAAAGGTTATAGATAACGTTCCCAAAGATGATAGAATGGTTGTATTTACCTCAAAAAGCTATTATTAACCCAAAGATTGTGAATCATCAAAAAAAGACCTAATACAATTACTCAAATCACTATCGGCAAAACATCCAATCAAATAATATTTAAAACTGGAGGAACTATATGACTGACCGAACGTGGAAAATTGTGCGTTTCAGAATTCAGCTAGAGACATTTTTTTGAGTACAGATATCGAGGATATGAAGACGACACGTTTACACTTCTTGAAGAAGCTGGCTTAGTTTAGAGTTATTAGACGTCATATTATTAGGCGTATATAAATTTCACCTATGGTTAGTTCATCATATATTCTGCTACCACAGGACATCGAAAATAAAAAAACGATGATCAAAAACACAGACCCACAGTGTTTCAAGTGGGCAATTCTAGCAAAATATGTTTCGGATTCTAACAAAAATAAGCAGCCAAACATAGAGTAATACTCAACGCCATCCGATAGTCAACTTTTAAAAGAAGCCAGTTTTGTTAAAAGTCTATAGACGTCATATTATTAGGCGTACATAAATATACACCTATGGTTAGATCATCATATATTCCGCTAACACAGGACATCAAAATAAAAAAGCGATAATCAATAACACAAACCCACAGTGTTTCAAGTGGGCAATTCTAGCAAAATATGTTTCGGGTTCTAACAAAAATAAGTAGCCAAACATAGAGTAACACTCAACGCCATTCGATAGTCAACTTCTAAAAGAAGCCAGTTTTGTTAAAAGTCTATAGACGTCATATTATTAGGCGTATATAAATTTCACCTATGGTTAGTTCATCATATATTCTGCTACCACAGGACATCAAAATAAAAAAGCGATAATCAAAAACACAAACCCACAGTGTTTCAAGTGGGCAATTCTAGCAAAATATGTTTCGGGTTCTAACAAAAATAAGTAGCCAAACATAGAGTAACACTCAACGCCATTCGATAGTCAACTTTTAAAAGAAGCCAGTTTTGTTAAAAGTTTATAGACGTCATATTATTAGGCGTACATAAATATACACCTATGGTTAGATCATCATATATTCCGCTAACACAGGACATCAAAATAAAAAAGCGATAATCAAAAACACAAACCCACAGTGTTTCAAGTGGGCAATTCTAGCAAAATATGTTTCGGGTTCTAACAAAAATAAGTAGCCAAACATAGAGTAACACTCAACGCCATTCGATAGTCAACTTTTAAAAGAAGCCAGTTTTGTTAAAAGTCTATAGACGTCATATTATTAGGCGTACATAAATATACACCTATGGTTAGATCATCATATATTCCGCTAACACAGGACATCAAAATAAAAAAGCGATGATCAAAAACACAAACCCACAGTGTTTCAAGTGGGCAATTCTAGCAAAATATGTTTCGGGTTCTAACAAAAATAAGTAGCCAAACATAGAGTAACACTCAACGCCATTCGATAGTCAACTTCTAAAAGAAGCCAGTTTTGTTAAAAGTCTATAGACGTCATATTATTAGGCGTATATAAATTTCACCTATGGTTAGTTCATCATATATTCTGCTACCACAGGACATCAAAATAAAAAAGCGATAATCAAAAACACAAACCCACAGTGTTTCAAGTGGGCAATTCTAGCTAAATATGTTTCGGGTTCTAACAAAAATAAGTAGCCAAACATAGAGTAACACTCAACGCCATTCGATAGTCAACTTCTAAAAGAAGCCAGTTTTGTTAAAAGTCTATAGACGTCATATTATTAGGCGTATATAAATTTCACCTATGGTTAGTTCATCATATATTCTGCTACCACAGGACATCAAAATAAAAAAGCGATAATCAAAAACACAAACCCACAGTGTTTCAAGTGGGCAATTCTAGCAAAATATGTTTCGGGTTCTAACAAAAATAAGTAGCCAAACATAGAGTAACACTCAACGCCATTCGATAGTCATCTTTTAAAAAAAGCCAGTTTTGTTAAAAGTTTATAGACGTCATATTATTAGGCGTACATAAATATACACCTATGGTTAGCTCATCATATATTCCGCTAACACAGGACATCAAAATAAAAAAGCGATGATCAAAAACACAAACCCACAGTGTTTCAAGTGGGCAATTCTAGCAAAATATGTTTCGGGTTCTAACAAAAATAAGTAGCCAAACATAGAGTAACACTCAACGCCATTCGATAGTCAACTTTTAAAAGAAGCCAGTTTTGTTAAAAGTCTATAGACGTCATATTATTAGGCGTATATAAATTTCACCTATGGTTAGTTCATCATATATTCTGCTACCACAGGACATCAAAATAAAAAAGCGATAATCAATAACACAAACCCACAGTGTTTCAAGTGGGCAATTCTAGCAAAATATGTTTCGGGTTCTAACAAAAATAAGTAGCCAAACATAGAGTAACACTCAACGCCATTCGATAGTCAACTTCTAAAAGAAGCCAGTTTTGTTAAAAGTCTATAGACGTCATATTATTAGGCGTATATAAATTTCACCTATGGTTAGTTCATCATATGGTCTGCTACCACAGGACATCAAAATAAAAAAGCGATAATCAAAAACACAAACCCACAGTGTTTCAAGTGGGCAATTCTAGCAAAATATGTTTCGGGTTCTAACAAAAATAAGTAGCCAAACATAGAGTAACACTCAACGCCATTCGATAGTCAACTTTTAAAAGAAGCCAGTTTTGTTAAAAGTCTATAGACGCCATATTATTAGGCGTACATAAATATACACCTATGGTTAGCTCATCATATATTCCGCTAACACAGGACATCAAAATAAAAAAGCGATAATCAAAAACACAAACCTACAGTGTTTCAAGTGGGCAATTCTAGCAAAATATGTTTCGGGTTCTAACAAAAATAAGTAGCCAAACATAGAGTAACACTCAACGCCATTCGATAGTCAACTTTTAAAAGAAGCCAGTTTTGTTAAAAGTCTATAGACGCCATATTATTAGGCGTACATAAATATACACCTATGGTTAGCTCATCATATATTCCGCTAACACAGGACATCAAAATAAAAAAGCGATAATCAAAAACACAAACCCACAGTGTTTCAAGTGGGCAATTCTAGCAAAATATGTTTCGGGTTCTAACAAAAATAAGTAGCCAAACATAGAGTAACACTCAACGCCATTCGATAGTCAACTTTTAAAAGAAGCCAGTTTTGTTAAAAGTTTATAGACGTCATATTATTAGGCGTACATAAATATACACCTATGGTTAGCTCATCATATATTCCGCTAACACAGGACATCAAAATAAAAAAGCGATAATCAAAAACACAAACCCACAGTGTTTCAAGTGGGCAATTCTAGCAAAATATGTTTCGGGTTCTAACAAAAATAAGTAGCCAAACATAGAGTAACACTCAACGCCATTCGATAGTCAACTTTTAAAAGAAGCCAGTTTTGTTAAAAGTCTATAGACGTCATATTGTTAGGCGTACATAAATATACACCTATGGTTAGATCATCATATATTCCGCTAACACAGGACATCAAAATAAAAAAGCGATAATCAAAAACACAAACCCACAGTGTTTCAAGTGGGCAATTCTAGCAAAATATGTTTCGGGTTCTAACAAAATTAAGTAGCCAAACATAGAGTAACACTCAACGCCATTCGATAGTCAACTTTTAAAAGAAGCCAGTTTTGTTAAAAGTCTATAGACGCCATATTATTAGGCGTACATAAATATACACCTATGGTTAGCTCATCATATATTCCGCTAACACAGGACATCAAAATAAAAAAGCGATAATCAAAAACACAAACCTACAGTGTTTCAAGTGGGCAATTCTAGCAAAATATGTTTCGGGTTCTAACAAAAATAAGTAGCCAAACATAGAGTAACACTCAACGCCATTCGATAGTCAACTTCTAAAAGAAACCAGTTTTGTTAAAAGTCTATAGCAACGACACGACAACGGACAACAAGGAATTGACACACACCAGTTGGTAAAGGATACAAGCTATACAATGGGAAATAGGATTGTGCAGTTTAATCATACGGGGAGGGTCTCTCTGTGGTCGGATCAGTATGGTGCAATGACCACAGAGTGCACAAAAATTGGATAGAATCTTACAACTAACTTATGCTACGGAAATCTATCTAAGTCGGTTGAACGATCCAAAATATCCATGAATCAGTGACTGAGGTGGAGATAGATGGTTGGCTGATCCACAGCGTATTGCACCTGGACGACCTAGGCAGCCTCCTACACATCGCACAATGGTTGCTGGTGGAGTTACGCTAACAGAGTGATGCCAATAATGAAGCCGATGATGTCGCCGTACTCTCAATTCTTATTGACTTTAGTTAATCCGGACTATAGAACAGAAACGAGAGGTAATATAACACGAACGAACAGTAATACGGTTATGTAGACATAACATAAAAAGAGACACAAAATAAAATATGCATTAAAATTAATCAATTTTATACCAGTGTCACTATTGTCTGATATCATATCTAATGTAAAATATATGCATATTTTGACATTTACCCATATTTTTTTTTTTAAGGGTTTATTTAACAATTTTAATTTTAATTTTAGTTCATATTTTAGTGTTTTTTAAATAAATTTAAAATAATTTAAATTGTAATAAAAAAAAGAAAAATTAAATTTTTTAGTTTCAATTAAACTAAATAAATGTCTTTTTTGCTCATTGTTGAGTTCATATTTATTTTTTTCATGCATATTAGTGCATTTCACTACATCTTTTACGCATATTTGGTTGGTTTTTAATACATACAAATGTGCGCTCTAATAATAATTATTATTAAACTATTAATTTAAAACAAAATATTATATGAAAATGATATGGTATTTCTATCTGTTTTCCTCACAGACTATATTTTTTTTTATTCAGAATAAAAAAAATTTGATATTTAAATATTTGAAAACATTTAAATAATTTGTGATCAATTATAACACATGTTAAAAAGAAAATGAAGAGGAATAAGTTACAAAAGTTGTGTACATTACGATTTATGTCTATTTAAATGTGTGAAAATGTTTATAAACAATAAATTATCTTTATGATCAAAATTTACCTAAGAGCAAATATTGTTCTAGTATAAGCTGTTTAATGATTCGACTTATCAAATACAAAGCTCGATGCAGCTATTAGGACCCCAATAAATAGAAAATAGTTGATGGTCAAAAACTTCACTCAGTGTTTGTATGTAAGATCCATCATTATCAGATGCTTGTTGTAACCAAACTTTCCATAAATAATTTCCATAAACAGCACCAGTATGTTCCGCAGGCATAACCATTTCATTTGATCTAAACATTTTCATTAGATTAGTTGTTGATATGATCAAAGAACAAACATATGATAAATGTTAAATAATGTTTACAAATAAATTGTTAATTAGTTTATTTGATTTCTTTAAATACTTCTTCAAACATTGGGTGATCAAAATCTCCGCCAAAATTAAATTTTTATAAATTGCGTTTAAATTGTTTAATGAACCTGTTGTGATTGGTTGATCCATCTGTCTATTTTGATTGTATTGGTCAGCAATTAGCATAATAATTGCTTATGCTAAAAAAATGTACATTCAACATTTGCAAAAGATTTCCCATTAAATTTCTAGAATTCATACAAACAAAATAAATTTGTAAATACTATTTAACGATAAATATTAATAATTACTAACATGCCAATACTCTGTAAATGGTTCTAATACAAATTATACTAAAGCGGATTCTCCAAGTAGTTGAAATGCTTTAAAATACATTTGAATTGCTTCATCAATACGAGTCCAACATAAATCAAGAGAACTAAACAAAACAAAAACAAATTATAAAATACACACTGAAATTATAACATAATAAATTATAATCAGGAAACAAATTTTAATTTAAATAATTATTTTTATGTAATTGTAAGATCTGAAATGTTTTGACATATGTCTACATTTTATTTTATTAAGTTGAAGTTAATTTTATTTTAAATAATATGTTTAGATAAAATATAAATAAAATGCATATTTTGTATTAATATAGAATTTCTATTTTTATTTAGTATTTTACAATGTACGACAGGATACAATAAGGTCTGTAATCTATACACATTTTGACACCAAACGACAATGATTCAATATCTTATCTAGGTATAGGTACTAGGTACAAATTTCAGTACCTACTCAGTAATCACTAATATATACGTATTATATAGTTTTGTGCTCATGGAAAATAAAAGCTTCCAAAACAGTTTAACATTAATTTCCTTAATTTTGGATTTTTAATTGATAGTATTTTGAAATTATAAACTTCTAAAATGCTAATAACCGAGTCTAGAAATAACTTATAATGCCATAAGGCAATTGGAACGTATTCCTGGAAAAATTGTAGTTTTAACTAATTCAAAATTACAAATATATTGGAATAAAGTACAATTTAGTATAACCTATGCTAATTAAGGTATACAACTTATTAATTTGTACCTTTTGGGTTTACAAGTTCACATACTTGCACACTTCAATAGAATTTTATTTTGTATCAAGTTACCAGCAATGTTTCAAAATGTACATCCAATTGTCATAACACTGAAAGTCCAAACTAATTGTGAGTTTCTTTGCAATTAAAATATGTTCAGGCCCTCCTGTACTATTCAAATCGGATACTTGTTAAATACTATTTCGAAATTTGAAACTTCTAAACTGCCATTAACTGACTATATAAATAACTGATAATGCCTTAAGGCATTTGGAACATGTCTCTGGAGAAATTGGAGTTTTAACTAATTCAAAATTACAAAAAATAATGGAAAAAACCCCAGGATTTAACGCTTTAATGTCGATAATGGATACAGTTTAACAAAACCCCCAAAAAAAATTCAGAAATGGAATACAATTTAAAAGTCCAAAAGAATTACATGTATGAATATGCATCTATCACCTAACACGTCAATGTCGGATCAGTCAAACAATGCTAAGTTCGAATTGCCGTCATTTTAAAATTGAAAATTATATGTTGTTCTAGCTGTTTTCCTCACAAAGATTATATTTTGTTTTATTTAGAATAAAAAAATGTTAATCTGTATTATGTATGATTTATATTAAATTTTATATTATTTTAAATTTAAATATTTTGATATTATGAATAAATATTTATTCAATCATAAAAAAATACATATTTAAATATTTTTAATTTTATACTAAATTAAAATCAGTTTTCTACTTATGAATATGACATACTAACATAGTTAGTATAATTCATATTCTTGAATCTTTAGTTTTAATTTTTATTATTTTATTATTCTCTATACCTTATGAGGAAATATATTGCATGTGATTGGTGTAGAAAATTGATATGTTTATAAACAAGTTTGTTTCATACAATTTTAACAATAATTTGATGTTAGTTCTCATAATCATCTTCACTTTCAAAAATGATCAAGTTTCACTCAATTAAGTTTTATCCATCTGAAAGTAATAAGGTTGATCATAATTAATACAACTCATTGACTTTTTTTAATATAAATACAGTCATAAGAATTGATTTTTTATAAAATTTCTTACAACTTTAGTAAAACTTCCATGATCTGAAATTGTATTGGTTTGAACTTATAATAATAGAATGTAGGCATCTTTTTGATGATGGATATACTCCGTAAAGTGTAAATCATATCTACTATACAACGATACATAGACCTGAAAGAAATATAAATAAATGTAATAATATTTAATAAAATAAACAATTCAGTATAACCTATGCCAATTAAGGTGTACTCCTTATTAATTTGTACCTATATGAACTTTAAGTTTACAATGTTCACATATTTGCAGACTTCAAAAGTATTTAATTTTGTATTTTGTATCAAGTTACCCGCAATGTTCCAAAATTCAAATCCAATTGTCATAATATTGGAAGTCCAAATTAGTTATGTATTTCTTTAGAATTTAAATATGTTGAGGCCCTCTGTGCTATTAAAATTGGATACTTGTTCAGGTAAATTGTATTACCTGCAAATTAAAACTTTGTTAAAAATATGTCAGTGCACCATTTATTTTTTCTATTTGAACTATGAGCAACATAGCAAGTGTGCTGTACAATAGATCCAATTTTGAAGCTCAGAGTCGTAATAGAGTTTCTTTAATTTATTAAAATTGATTTTATTTATACGAAATATTACATTATATTATTATATTATATTGTTTATTTTACCTCTCTATCTCCAACAAGTTGTAAGGATGTTGTTTTGGGACAGCTTCTGGCCATAATATTTAGTTATTTGCTGAGCTTTGTTACTAATTGAAAAATGATTACTGCAGATTCTATGCCAGTTAGAAATTAGGTAATCATCCAACCTGAAGCTTTTTAGCCATTTTTTCCTTCTATTTTCATTTTTTTTAAATCTATATTAATTAACAAATTAGCAAATTAGACTGACGCCATATTATAAAGAAATATAATCAATACAATTATTATACTCAGTCTCACGAAAGAAAGGTACTGTTTAATGCACGTAGATTGTACATCACAAACCACCTGTGTGCCGACGCAGCGCCGGATTGGGAAGAAATTACTTACCAAGCTGTCCGCCTGGACCGACCCAAATCTCTGATTCAAAATTTCATCGAAACGGCCCAAATCTTTCGAATTTTTAACGGTCCACTAGGTTTAGCCTGGTAGCCTGACGGCTCAATCCAGGCCTGGACCGACGAACTCTATTGCGCACAATCTATTGTTACCATAGTATTACGACAGAGAACGATCAGCTGTTGACGTTGATGTAGGCGATGCAGCCATCGTATTTACCCTGTACCACGACCGGCGTCGTTACTGGTGTCTTGCGTGGGGCGTGGATATACGCTGGATTGACTGGTTTTCGTCAAAACGCGGTACCTTTATTTCGTGAGAAAGTATGGAAAATATTACTTACAAATGAAAATTGAGGTGTGGCGATACTTTGGATGTTTCACCACAAAGAACACACTTATGCATGGTGATTTTGCACTTAAATGTATTACCAGAATTCTGTACGAGTGTAGTCCGTATTTCTGTTCAAATTTTAAAAAACCGAATGATTCATATTCAGAATTCGAACATTAACCAGCAAGTCGGCAAACCACGGTGTAGAGAAGATCTATAGTAGAGGTGATGATGTCTTCCTTACATTACGCGGCTAACAATAAAATAATATTATGTTGTTGTCATAATATAATGTTATGATCGTTATTTAATTGATAACAATTATTCATACATAGTGATAAGTCAGATCGATTACCTATTGGTTATTAGTAGGGAACGGATTTAAATGCTCTAAAAAACAAGAAAAATGCCTTAAAAACCACAAAATGCACTAAAATGCTCTAAAAATGCATTAGTCTTAAAAATGCAAAAAAATGCAAAATAATGCAAAATAAAATTTACATTTTTTTTTATTCTTTGACGTATGAAATGAACTTTTTGCTTGGAAACCAATGTTTTCGGACATTCAGAAAAAAATGCAATTTGCATTCAAATCCGTTCCCTAGTTATTAGGTACTGGTAACAATCGTACTTCTGGCCGCATGCCCGCATTCCACTCCGCCCAGCCGACGCCCGACAACATTACCTCCATAGGAAATTCGCTCAGCACGAAATACGAATTCCAATCTCGACCTAGGTACCTCCAAGGTTGACGTCCGAATTAGACTGTTAGTAGCAAAAAAATTGACAGTGTAGTTTTTCGAAAAATTTGAAAACCAGCAGAACTTCAGATATAAAATTCATTTCTACTTTTAATAACAATATACCTCCTAATTGGTACCTAACAAGCATTACGCGAAAACGATAAGATGTTTTCACGTAAAAAAACACATCATATCAATATACAATCATCGCTCCAATCAGAATCTAAAACAATATTTTAATAATTGAAAAAAAATTTGTTGTGCGAAAAAGCGTCAAAATGTAATACAAGGCTCCTGATATATTGCTTAAATGTAACGGTTGAAAAATATTAAAAATACATATACCTAGACACAATATTTTTTTATAAGCATTTAAAGTTCGATTTTTGACAAAATTTATCAAATTTAAAATTTAAAAATAATTTTGTAGTTAAAAATTTATAAAATGTTCAACTTCTATAGCTAAAGATTGAAAACTTGCAACAATAGGTTTCACGTAAATAGGTTATATATAAATTACTTTATTCACAATAATATCATCAAATATACTTGGTAATATCATAGGCTGACTGACCGTTTTCGCTCAGAATTGTTTTTCTTATACAATGTTATTATATCATTGAATTCAAATTTAACACCATCCATTACAGTGACCCACTTGTCACCTACTGTACAGCAGAGCGACATCCACTTATCCACCTTTTTTTCATTTTACTGTACTTCATTGACGCAAATAGGGGGGGGGGGGGGGGGGGCTTGGGGAGACTTAGCCCAAATGTCGGTCAAATACTATTGCAATAGCCAATAACACATTTGGGAATAAATTGTTTTCTCATACCATATTATGCTTAATTTTTTTTTATATGAGATAAAGAAATATAAATTTTTTTTGTGTCATTCTGATTCCAAATAAATCAATTTTTTATTGCTTTTTTGCAATTATTCCAGTAGTGGCATTTTAATTTTTAATATGATTATTGCGTGCCATAATAATATAGTAAATGTATTTTGATTAATAAGAAATTAAAAAATAAATTTCCTATAGTAGTGCATGACAGTAGTTACAGCTTTGAAATTTTTTATTTGGGTCAAGGGTAGAACCACTAGAATCGTATGTATTTATATATTTATTCAATTTTCAAATTTGTATGAATTTCTAACTAAAAATTGGGTTTTCAAATTTTCGTGATTTTTACGAATTTTGTCAAAATTCTAACTTCAGACGCTTGTAAAAAACTAATGTGGAATTTACACTAGACTTTTTTTCAATTTCCACCAACAACAACTTACGAGGAACGTTGTAGGCGTATTACATTCTCAAGTTATTGGACCAAGCGAAAATTTTTTTTATCGACATAAACTAATAAACTAAAATAATCGAAATTTTCATTTGCATACAATACATACCTCGTCATGAATCTAAATATACTGAAAATGTTATGGTTTTAAATTCTAATTATAAACAATCAGTGAAAATTGCATGTATCTACAGGAATTTATTTTAGAGTAACACCGCTTAAATACACGAAAACCCAAAACCGATTTTACGTAAAAAATCACGTTTTCCTTAATTTTTTTTTTTATTTTTCCCGGCGCTTTTTGGGGGGGGGACTAGGTACTGTTAAATTCCGACATCCCCTGTGCACCTACTACATTCACTTTCCACCAGAAAAGATGAAAAGCGAAGCATTATTTCGACTACTGTCTACTATTATCGTGTACGCAGACACAAAAAATAAAAATGTATTACGCAGAACGTAAATTTGCTAATAGTTTCAATTCAATATAGGTAGATTCACTCCAATTTTTAAACTGACGATGCTAAATGTGATCTGCTGATCGTAAATTTGCTACGTAAGACGAAGACAATAAATTGCCTGCGTTACGTCTTAAATCGTGGGCCATGGAGTTGCATCGTTCACGAAATTTCGGACTTCGGTAAAATGTAATGCCCGCGATTCTGTCTTATCACTATGATAGTAGTAACTGTTATCAAATAAATAACAACATAATATTATTATTTTTTCGTTTGCCGACTTTAAATTCGCGATTATTTAAAAAATTGAACGAAAAATACAGACCACGGAACAGTCGTACAGAGTTCTTACATTTTAGTACAAAATCACCATGGATAAGTGTATTCTTTTTAGTAAAACATCAAAAAGTATCGCCTCGCCACATTACGTTAATTTGCATTTGTAAGTATTATTTTCTAGTTGTACCGATTATATTTCTTAATAATGTGGAGTCAGTCTAATTTGTTAATTTGTTCACAAATATAGATTTCCAAAAAATCAATGAAATAGACAGAAGTAATGGCTAAAATTCTTCGAATTAAATTATTCTACCTGGCATAGACTCTGCGGTAATAATTTCACAATTAGTGATTGTAAACAATGCTCAGTAAATTAGTAAACATGGTCAGAGGCTGTCTCAAAACATAATCCAAACTCTGATGAACTCTGACACAGATGAAGCCATACAATATAGGAGCGAACTATGAAACTAAAAGGTGAGAATATTGTTGATAGGTTTTTATTTTAAATCTATTTTACTGCGCTATTAACTAACATACCCACCTGTTCATGGGACACATAGTATGATATGTAATTATGTGCGTGGACATATATATTTGTCTATCGAAAGGGCTCAGCCCGTTTAGTCAAAATAAATTAATAATTAAATAATTATATGTTACAATCTTAAAATAACCATATCTTGTTTTAAAAATAAAATCTAATATATAAAATTCTCGTGTTACAATGTTAGTTACCAACGGTAGTTGCCTACCTGATAATATACTGCTGCGAATCAGAATTTTTATTCCGGGCAACAGAAAAGTTAAGATAAATCTAGAACATCATACACCGAATATTAAATAACGCATTGAACAAAGCTTGAAGCATATACAGTTTGTACATTTAACAGGTAACGAAGTGCAAGGAGTCAGCTAGTACTAATATAATAAGTGCTTCCCCATAAGTTTCCTTAAAAAATATTTTTGCCTTTAAGTTTGATTATAATAACATTATGTCATATCACTCTAATATATTAAAACTAACAGTACAAAACTGGATCTACTGCACTCACATTTGCATGTTACTCGTTGTGCAAAGAGAGAAGACAAAAAGTGCACTGACATATTTTTAACAAAGTTTTAATTTTTAGGTAATACAATTTTGCTGAGCAAGAATCTAATTTTAATAACGAAGAGGGCCTCAACATATTTAAATTGCAAAGAAACACATAACTAGTTTGGACATTGGTATCTTTTCTGAAGGGAAAGTGCATCTAGTTGGATGCGTTAAACAGGTAAAGATTGAATGTTCCCAGTTGTTTTCAAATACATCGGTAAAAGCAAAAAGATAATTAAGGCCCCTGCAAACCCTATTAATTTTTCATAAAAACGACTTTAGCGACTGACAAAAATGAAAGTACTTCTAGTAGTTTGATTTAAAAAATGTAAAGATGTTTTAATTGATCAACAAATCTACTTTGCATCGGTCAAAGCATAATTTTAATATATTCAATATTAAAAATTTATAAATTTATAAAATGTAAAACATTAATTCTCGTCAAGAATTTGCTAAAATTGAAAAAGTGCTCGACCGATGTAAAGTAAACTTGTTTACCAACACAAACATCTTTACATTTTTTGAATCGAACCACTAGAAGTACCTTAATTTTTGTCAGTGCCACGGCTATTTCACGTCCATAAATTGGTTTTCTAATGACATTAAATGATTTGTGCATGTGATCATAAACCAGATAAGAAACAACAATGAAGTGTAAATTGATGCTGATCGCAGGTGATGGTAGGGGAGTATACACACTCTAATTATCATTGACTACACACACAAAGACGATCAGTAATCGCAGGAACGAAATAATTGCCTAAACACAACTCCTTAAAAATGACACATTTGCAGGGGCCTTAAGGAAAAATCATTATATTTTTGACAAAAATTGATTTTATTTTATAAGTGTATCTAAAAAAAATACCTAGGTATACATGATTTTTTCACTAAATGTTCCTGTTAGCATTTTCTATACGCCATACAGTTTTTAACACAATTTTACTTTTTTGAGCTAGTTATTGGGATAATACATTTTAATTTTTTCTATTAGTTTTGTTTTTAAAATTACTGTCAATAAAAAGTTCTTTGCTATGTCAGAGTTTGAAAGTATAATACGGGCATCCTATTATAGTTACTATAATATCTGTTCACAAATATAAGAGATACATAGCCACCATTTGTCATAAGCATTTAAAGTTCACATTTCGACCAAATTCATCAACGATTTGTAAATTATTTTGTAGTTAAAAATATATTACCTAAATGTTCAATTGTATATTTAGTTTATGCTTATAGTAAAAATTGATAAAAATTTATCATAGTAATATTAATTATCAAATTGAATTAAATATGTAAATTATTGGTTTACAGGTCGTCAAACCCGTTCCCATTTACAATGAGGAAAGACAAACTTCTTTAAAAAAAGAGTATGCAACTACCAAAAAGCTTCAGTGTCTGTTATTAAAATTCTTCAACCGTCAACAATGGACATAATTGATAGAATTTTTAATTAGGTTTATTCTGATAGGTACCTTTTTCCTTTAATTTATGTACTTACTTTTTATATGTGGGGGTACCTCCCATCAGAAAGTAATTAGATACTTTATTTAACCAAAAAAAACTATACCTATGCACTATGAAGTTATGTTTGTGAATAAAATTATTTTGTCAATGACTTTTTTTTATAGTTATTTTATGTTCAAATTTTGATGAATTATATATTAAATAACCAAGAATAACAATTTTTTGTAATTTTATAATATTAATTTAACTTACTGTTTACTGCATTAATAATAATTTAAGTAATAACAATATAAATATAATACAAAATATAAAATTTCCTAGAGCCTAGACTGACAAACAGTCTCCTCGCAGAATCGTTTTTCTTGTACAATAATATATCATTGAATTCAAATTCAAAGCTATCCATTACAGTGACTTATTGTACCTACTGTATAGCAGTCTCATAACCCCTTCTCTCTGTTAAAAATTTTAACTATGGGCTTGAGCCCACTCAATTTAATGGCTCTAGTTACATGTGGCTTATAGTAATAGTAAAATATATATATATTATATAATAATAGATGTACTATATAAATAAAACATCCCGAGTTGATTGAATATAAGTTTTATTGTAGGTATTATTTGTTATTCACAATAATATTCATAAAAACACAGGTACTTACATTTGATAATTTTATTAAAAATACATATGTAAAAATATCATAACTTTGACAAAATTGTATGAAAAATCTTAAATTTAATGTAACAATTCCATATAATAATTAATAGCTACTTTGCTATTAAATGTACACAAGTAATTTTATTTTATTAAATCTATTTATAAATATTTAAAATAATCTACTTATAATATTTTGAATAAAAGTAATTTAAGTACTTGAAGAGATTAGTATTTTGACGTATTGATCAACTATACAACCCAAATAGAATAATTTTCATTACCTATAGGCTATACTATAAAGTTAAAAAGTGTTTCTACTCACTCCATTCTACACTATAGACATTATGAAAAAAATAGTACAGTAGAACTCCAATTATCCGGACTAATTAATGTCAAGGGTGGTCCGGATAAGCAAATATCCGGATGATTGACATATGCTATATCAAAAGTTATATACACACGTAACCAAATATGTAATTTTATTAGATATTCAACTGAAACAAAATAAGCTTTAATTTAAGTACATACGTGACATAATTTAAAACCAAAAAAAAAGCTGACTTGGCACATAATTTATTTTATTGTACTATTGTACTATACCGTGCGACGATTATACAACAACTGACTTACTAAGAATAATATCTATGTATGTGTGGAAATATTGTAAAATGTTATACATATGTATATGTATTGTATTATCGATAATTTTTAATATACCTACGTTGGAATGACGGATATTATTAAGAATAATATATTATGTAGTACCTATTCTTTATCTAATCTAAAAACAATTATGAAACACGTGTATGAATAACGGCACGTGTCGTATTTTTCTCGTCCGGTTAATTGGACGTCCGGATAATTGGAGTTCTACTGTATTACCATTGAGTATAGATAGACCATATATCTATACTCAATGGTATTACCTATATAATAACTAGCTATATCATAATAAATATAATTTTTTTCCTATGAAAACAAACTCACAATTCATATTGTTCTTAATGCAAACATAAATAGGTACACATATCTTAAGATCTTTATACAATTATATACAAATTACATAATTCAGACAAGAATATGTATAAATATAACAGTCAGTATTAGTGTAAAGATGAAAATAAAATATATATATATATCAATATTATTAAAAATGTATTTGTTGAGTAAAATTAGCTATTAATTTGTTAATTTTGAAAATAATATGATCAATCATGACTTCAACTCTACTATCTGTAGGAAAGAAGAAACTTACAGATTTTTTTTTTGTGTGACGAAATCCATAGTCTGGCTACAAATGCTTTTGTGATTTCTCTGAACTTTTTGAATCCCAGTGTTATTAAATTGTCTGCAAGTGTTGATAGTTTCAATGAATTGAAACAGCGAAAGTCTATAAAACGTATTGTGAAATGGTTGGAACCGTGTTTGAAAAAGAATATAAAATTTTCTTCGCTGTTTGGAATGACTGAGGTTGAATTAGAGTCGTATCCTAACTCTGTCACTATAAAGTGAGCATCGTAATTAGATAAGTTGTGTAAAATACATGAAACAAAATTAAGTTTTTGCAGCAAGATTATAGGTGTTGCATAACCTAGCAGATCTATGGGAACATTTTCTGTAGCCTTTACGAAAACCCCATAGCTATTTGGCTCAGTCTTTCGAAATGCTGATGTATTCTCGCCTTTGCTTTCTTCATATTTAACAAGAAGTCAAATTCTACATACATGACTATCAGATGACGTTGGATCATTTTTGGCTACAAGATTTTTGTTATAATCCAAAACATTTTTTGCTAGAATTTCCCACTTGAAACACTTGTTGGTCTATTTTTTGGGAGTTAATTACAACTTTTTTATTTTTGATGCCTTCTGGTAGCGTTGAATATGATAAACCACCCATAGGTGTATATTTATATGACATGTTAACGTTTTCCTTACATACAAGATTGACAAAATCTAGATTAATCTTAGCCTCGATATGTGTTCTCAGAAAAATTTCTCTGGGTGAAATCTTAACTACACAATTTTCCACATACGGACAGTCAAATGTTGCTTCTAGTTTAAGTTATAATTGATTGGATATTTTGTCGATAGTTATTTGAGGAATTGTATTAAGTCTTTCTTAAGTGATTCAAGAGATGTGCTATAGTTGTTCAAATTATCTGTATTTTTCATGTAATACCAATTGATTGTATTTGACAGCGATAAACCTGTCTTAATGAAACCAAAGGTATTGACAATGTTCAAGCGCGTTTTTTAAACATTTACTGCGTCATTTGAACTTTCAACATGATGTGCACGCTTAAGACCATTGCGATTTGAAGCAGCTAGAACTGAAATTAAACAATTTATAATTTACTATTTCATTGCTTATTAAAAAGTGTAAAGGAAAAAAAATGAAAGAAATGCTTGTTTCTATATAGCTTGAATATCGATAAACTGGTCTACATGCGTCGGTATATATGTGTGGCTGAATACGTTTCATGAAATTATAACATGTATTACATAAATTAGAAGATTGTTTTAAAAATTAAATATAGTTTTATAGAAATGTTTAATATTTTTGTTCTTGTCTGAATTATGTAATTTTTAAATAATTGTATTATTATATATGTAACATATTCGGACAAGTATATTTATCAAAATATATGTCTATACCTACTTGTAAATATATCATGTAATAAATTAATAACGTTATGAAAACTTTATGGAGATATTTTCAATTAATTTAAGATATTGAATTTATCAAAATTAATTAAAAATTTTAAGAACATTTTTAATATTTTAACATACATATTATGTTCTTAACAGGGTTAAACATGATAATTGTACAGGATTTTATTTAAATTATGATATTTGTCCATAGTTTTATATAACTTGGGATAATTTTTCCTATTTTTGTTAAGAAGTGATTATGGTGTATCCATTTGTTTTTATTTATTTTCAATAAGATGATTATGGTATTATTTTATGACTTTGAAAAAAAAATTAATTGCATTTTTATTTTTAATATTTTGTTTTATTTTTTATAATTTACTAATTAAGTTATATATTATAAAAAAATATAGTTGTGAATAAGATATTTACCATTATAATGGGTTACAATAAATGTGTTCATCCTGTGTCAAAAAATATTTAATTTCTCGCTTGGTTATGGTTGGTAATTGTTGAATTACAACATATGAACCTGAAAACAATAATATTACTAATAATTAGATACTCAAAAAATAACTCATTGAATAAATTACACTTTGTTTAACACCTTTTTTATACATAGCCTAGACAGTACATACCTATGTTATAATGTAATAATTAATCATGATATATTATGGGGGGGGGAGGCGTAATGCTTGCCTATTATTGTATTTTTTGTTTCTAAAAACAAAAGTAATTGATAGCTGTATATTTTCAACATATTTATCAATTAGGTATAGGATTTGTTAAAATGACAGTAAATAAAGAAAACTAATAATAATTTCAATAAAATTCCACTTGGTTCTTATATTCTATAAATTAAAATAATAATAAAAAGGCGGGCAAGTGGCTAACGCTTTGTTTCACATTACATGTCATGGATGGTGGCTGGTGGGTCAGTATTATGAATGTGTTAAATTTAATTTAATGATATATATACGAAAAATCGATTCTGAGCAAAGAGTCAAAGACTGTCAGCCTATATTACAATAAAAGTACCTTTATTTTATGGTATTGCTGTCAAAGTAATTTATTCTATTTTTAGTAAAACAGTAGATTGAATTAATTTTTACCAAAAATATTTCATTTAATATACTTTAAAAGCTTAAGTAGGTACAGTATGAAATACTTATGAAAAGCCTAGAATGTCGATCTGTGACTATTAAACATTGTATACAACTTTAACTACAAAATAATTTGCAAATTATTGATGAATTTTGTAATGAATATTGTAATTGAATATTTAAAAAAATAATAGCATTTTTATTTTAAATTTTTTGGTATAAAGCAATATTTATTTTTTTTTTAATAATTCACTAATTAAATTATACTCCTATACCTACCTATGAAGTGTTTTTTTCCCCTAAAATGTAATATATTAAGTAAGTTATATATCTTTACATATATAATTCTACTGTACGTGTGTTGTGATTGAACTCCTCCTAAACGGTTGGAACGATTTGAATGAATTTTTTTGTATGCGTTTGGGTGACGCCTCGGTTTGTATAGATTCACAAACCACTTCCCCAGGTCCAACCAGGGGATGTGCTCAAACGGTGATTTAGAGATTTACGGTGGAAATTTTTGTCTATAAATGGTTGCCATGGGTTTTAGAACTATAAACTTTAAAACTATTATAATAATTATTATTGGTTGCTGTGGTATTCATTCAATGCATTTAATTTTTTTGTACTCTGTGTTTTGATATTATATGTATCGCAATGACGTAAATATTGAGCGTATTATACTCACATATAAGTTACGTACATAAAACAATGCCACGTCTTCGTGGATGAGGAGGAAATATTGGTCGACAGACTTGGCATTCGCAATTATTAGTCTAGCCGTTTAGAAGGAGTTCAGTGACATACTTGGTATAACTTTGATACTTTAGAGTTAAATTATAAAGTTACGTACAAACAGCATGGAGTATGCGATGTCAATATTGTAGTTATATATCTTTACATATATAATTCTACTGTACGTGTGTTGTGATTGAACTCCTCCTAAACGGTTGGAACGATTTGAATGAATTTTTTTGTATGCGTTTGGGTGACGCCTCGGTTTGTATAGATTCACAAACCACTTCCCCAGGTCCAACCAGGGGATGTGCTCAAACGGTGATTTAGAGATTTACGGTGGAAATTTTTGTCTATAAATGGTTGCCATGGGTTTTAGAACTATAAACTTTAAAACTATTATAATAATTATTATTGGTTGCTGTGGTATTCATTCAATGCATTTAATTTTTTTGTACTCTGTGTTTTGATATTATATGTATCGCAATGACGTAAATATTGAGCGTATTATACTCACATATAAGTTACGTACATAAAACAATGCCACGTCTTCGTGGATGAGGAGGAAATATTGGTCGACAGACTTGGCATTCGCAATTATTAGTCTAGCCGTTTAGAAGGAGTTCAGTGACATACTTGGTATAACTTTGATACTTTAGAGTTAAATTATAAAGTTACGTACAAACAGCACGGGGTCCGCGATCTACCGCAGGTAGATTGCCACCTGATAATATACAGCTGCGAATCGGAATTTTTATTCCAGGCAACAGAAAAGTTAAGACAAATTTTGAACACCATACACCGAATATTAAATAAAGAATTTAACAAAGTTTGAGTCATATGGAGTTGGTGCGTTTAATGGGAAACAAAGTGCACGGGATCAGCTAGTTATAATACAAAGTTATGAATAAGATATTTACTCGGATATTTACCGTTATAATCATAAATGTGTTCAGCCAGTATGAACAAATCTTGAATTTCTCGCTTAGTTATATGGTTGGTAGTTGTTGGATAACAATATATGTACCTGAAAATAATAATATTACTAATAATTAAATACTTGCACCAATTACACTTTGTTTAACACCTTTATTATACATTGTTTGGATAGCACATACCTATGTTTTAATGTAATAATTATACATGATGTATTATAAAGCCTTTGATTATATATACCTTTTATCTAATAAATCTGAAAATAGTTCAAAAATACTTACAATGTTTATCCTTGCTATGTCTGTGTGTGAATATTTCTGAGCATATACTGCAAGAAATCTTATTGGAATATTGGATACATCATGTGACTTGCTATGCCTGTGTGGATTTTTAATCATTGTAAAGTTTTTATCATGTCATAATATACTACACGGGAACTCTGAAATAAGACGACACGACACTTAGTACACAAACTGATTACATTTTACTCTATACTACAAAACTTTCTGACTGGTACCTATTTGTTATTCATCGTCAAATAATTGTGATTTGTGACCATGTGTGAGTTTGCGTGTGTGTGTATGAGTTTGTACTTAGTATGTAATTGAACGTAGTAACGTACAAAGGCCGGCTTGGGAGTCACTGGCGAGTGGTGGCTGAGCAGGTGGTTGTGTATTATCTGGAATACTGTAATCGTGCGCGCGTGTGGGTGTGTGACGTGTGTGTATGCGTGAGTACTGAGGAGACGTGTGTGTGTGGGTGTGTGAGGAGACGTGTGAGTGTGTGTGTGTGTGTGTGTGTGGTAAATATTAATATAAAAGTTTGGAAGCGTATGCTAATGCTTTATAATGTTGGTATAATATTATTATTATTATTAATATTACAGTTCAAGCACAGAATAGAATTTCCTGTGGTTCAAGATTTGAGTACCTAAACCTTTTTTTTCTAAAAAATATTGACAATAATTGATTACAGAAATAATGATAATATAATATTGATATAATATGTATCGGTGGTTAATCCACCGTAGTTGGAATTATGTAAAAACGACAAACTTGGTATAACTTCGATACTTTAGAGTTAAATCATACACTTACAGCACGGGGTCCGCGATCTACCGCAGGTAGATTGCCTACCTGATAATATACTGCTGCGAATAAGAATTTTTATTCCGAGCATCAGAAAAGTTATTAAGAAACATAGAACATCATACACCGAATATTAAATAAGGCATTGAACAAAGTTTGAGTCACATACAGTTTGTACATTTAACGGGTAACGAAGTGCACGGGATCGGCTAGTTTATTATATTATATTTGGTATCATTATTGTATGTAATTATTTGTTTTTGCTAAATAAATTATATATTATTATTAGTCCATACGTCATTATTATTGTCTGTTGGTATATTGCAATGGGTGTTCGTAACAATAATTTAAAAACTAATTATACATATTGTTAGTCATCACTCATCACCGAACAATGAACATAATATGAAAACGAAAATTAACGGGAAACATAACATCTAATTCATCTGGTCATAGATTTATAAAATATAATATTTAAATATGAAAAGTAAATATCTAACAAAATTATTGAGCTATTCCAATTTCAAACTTCAGATAATACGATGACAGATGGTTAATCCGTTAGAAAAAAACAGGTAATATGATAAAAAATAATTTTAAATATACCTATAGATCTGTCAATGGGCACCAATTAAATACAATTTCGTATCAGAAAACACCTTTGTCCCTTAGAAATGAAGATTGAATAATTTTTAGATTCTGAGCGAAGAGCGATGAATGTATTGATTTTACAATGATGTGTGTTTTTTTTTTTTATTTTTGTGTCTGTCATCACCTTTTAGGACAGTAAAAGTGCTTGGATTTTCTTCAATAGTAACTTTTCTGATAGGAAAGTGAATCTAGTTAGTACTTTTGGGGGTCAAAAGTAAAAATTTCCTAGTAATTTTCACAAGCGACGTGAAAAACAAAAGAAAAATTAAGGAAAAAACGGGAATTTTCTACGCAAAATCTGTTTTCGAGAAAATCGATTTTGGTTTTTGGTGTAACTCTAAAACAAATGACCGTAGGGACATGAAATTTTGACTGAATGTTTATATTAGCATTTTCTATACACCATAAAATGTACAAAATATTTTGACTCTTTTTGAGCTGTTTACGGACATTGTCAGTTTTCAATTTTTTTAGTTTTTTTTTCTATAAATATCAATAAATTTTTATTTGTTGGGTAAAAAAGCGTGAAAATTTAATATAAGGCTCCTGATATATCGTTCTAATAGCAGTTGAAAAATATTAAAAATACATAGGCATAATTTTTTTTTATGAGCATTTAAAGTTCAAATTTTGACAACATTTATCAAATTTAAAATTTATTAATTATTTTGTGGTTAAAAATGTATAAATAAAATTAAATATATATAATATTAAAATTCATAAATTTTTAACTTTTATGGCTAAGGATTGAAAATTTAAAACAAGGCTCCACGTAAATAGGTTATATATAAATTACTTTATTCACAATAATATCATCAAATATACTTGGTAAAATCATAGGCTGACTGACCGTTTTCGCTCAGAATCGTTTTTCTTATACAATGATATTATATCATTGAATTCAAATTTAACACCACCCATTACAGTGACCCACTTGTAACCTACTGTACAGCAGAGCGACATCCACTTATCCACCTTTTTTTATTATAAAAGTATAAAACTAGTTTTATATAACTAGCTTGTATACGCATACACAAAAATACACCCGTCATTGTAAAATCAATACATCCATTGTTTTACTCTGAATTTAAAAGACTTCACCTGAAAGTATAAGACGAGGACTGCAGTATATAATCATAGTTGGTGTATTTTTTAATTTTTGAAAAAAAAAAACAGAATTTTTGTTTTAAACTGTTGTAAACTGTTTAAAACAGTGTTTTTAACAAAATAATTTGTTTGAGTTTTAAACAGTATACTTAAAATAACTTAATTTACTTACATGCCAATATGATCCGTGTACCTACTAGTATATGTGTCACAGTTTCTTTATTACTTATTTTAAATCTTAAAAGTATTTGAAATGTATTTTAAATATTTTCTAAATGGATGTTTTATGTAGACATTATATTATAATTTATGTACCTATTTATCTATATATTAACTATTAAGTAAAAACATTTAAAATTTGGTAATTTATTCAATAAAATTAAAAAAAAAAATTAATCTGAAGATGGTAATATATAGGTATAATATTACACTTCAACTTTTCTTAGGATATCTATTATTATTTATTATTAATAATAAACAAAAAAAAACACAATAATCACTTCGATTTTACACTGTTCCTGTTATAAACATATTATGTTTTATTCGTTTAAAACAAATGTTTTAAACATGTTTAAACAAAATATTGTTTTAACTACCCTGAGTATAATACGAATCGAAACACAAATCCTTGTTAAAATATCACAGTTTGATATATTATAACTAAGCGTTTATATCAATACAATAATAGTTCTTCGAAAAAAAAATAAAAAAAATAAATTAATTAATTAACCAATAAATTTCAAAGCTTATTGATTGGAAACGTTGCCGTACCTCGCTGATTTGTAATAAACGTCTAATAAAATGTTTGAATTTTTCGAATAAACTTATTTTGAATTATTGCACTTCGAGTTCATTTGAAACTTAGAGTTTGACCAAAAAAACCAAACGTAAAAATGGCCACCATCAACGACTTTGTCATCGTAGAGATAATCATGAAGACTGAAGAGCGTTGATATACTTGGATTACAACAATGGACAAAGGAGAACTCAAACTCGAAGAGAAAGAATTATAGTTCCGCGAAAACCGACATCAACGATGATGAATCGTCGCAAAATTACTTGATGCCGTATGCGTATATGATGGAGGAAGGCGGCGGTGACCAGTGTTCGGACTAATCTAGATGAATATCTAGATAATTATTTATTCATCTTTTATCTTATCTAGATAAATAGTTACAAGGTATCTAAACGTTCATCTTAGATAATTTTTTTACTAATCTAAATAAATTCATCTAGATACATTTTTTATTGATAAAAATCGCGAAATTGTACAAACGTATTTTAAATATTTAGACAGATTCTCAAACCAAGTTTATGGTTTATAAATAATGTAATTATTTTTATTTATATCAATATATTATTATTATTATTATTATCATGTTCCTAGTGCCCAACTAAAATATACCGAAATTTAAAACCCATTTTAAAAAAAATTGTATCTTTTTTTATCTAGATAAAAAAGTATTTATCTTTATCTAGATAAAAAAAAATACTTATCCAATCCGAACACTGGCTGTGACGCTATACGACAGTACTGGCGCCCTCCGAGACGCCAGCGACAACCCGCGGGCCCGCGACGTGCAGGTGGACGAGGCAGACGTCGTACCAGCCGAGGGAAATCGATAAGCGAGAGCGACCCCTGAGTGACGAGCTGCAAGTCTTCGCGTGGACGGCCGAGGCGCTTTTTCCCTGTGCGGTTGCTGCCGACGATAATGAAAAACCAGCAGTGTTCTACCCCCTCCTCTCCTCCAGCTGAAGAACGCCTAGACAAGACGACGAGGCGTGGTACGTGAAAGAGCACTTTACGGTGTCCGGCCCATAGGCGTAAATTGGCTAATTTTTTTTTACCTCCCCATAGGCCACATTGCTTAGTACCGCAGAATATAAAAATTAGTACTAATTACTAGATTTTGAACTGGGGGGACTTGACCGACATTTGGGGGGACTTAGTCCCCCCAAGTCCCCCCTTATTTGCGCCAATGGTCGGCCCAGGAGCGACGGACGACAACGGTGGCGGTGACAAGTTGTACCGGCGCGGGCAACGGTATACCGCCCCGACGGTACCACGTTACGACTCGTAACGGCAGCGGCGGCGGATGCTGCAAATCACAACGGTCAACGAGTGAGCGATAGAGCTGAGCTCAAGGAACATGAACGTCAGCATCGTCGTCACGGACTCGCGGTAACAGATTCATGGTACGGCGATGCGCTGCGGTGCGGTACATTACAAACAATTTTGCAAATTATTTAAGTGTCGTTGCTTCTGTGTGACAAGATTCAATGCAGATTGTAAAAATAATACTGAAAACTAGAAATATTTAGTTATAACTATAGAATAATTAGTAGTATTATTTTTAATTTAATTTTAGTTTTAATTATATTATGTATTTATTACATTAAAGCAAGGCTGGGCAAGTTAATGATTTTTTTTAAGTTTATATGCACCAATAACAAAAAGTTAAAAGTTAATTTAACTATAGGTTATAACTCAGTTAAGTTAAAAGTTAATACACACTTTTTGTTAACTTCTTATAAAGTTAAAAAAAAAGTTAATTTGTTCAACGCTAGCGTACTTAATTTTTTTCCAACCCAAAACTAAATTATAGGATATAGCGTTAATACTTCATAAAGTATTTCCATAGAAGTTAGATTCAAATGATATAAATTTTTAACTTTAAACAATTTACGATACATATTTTTTGACATGAAAATGAAATAGACTTAAATAGTGAAATATTATAAAATTAAAAACAAAATAAATGAACTTAACTATTACTTCTTAAAGTGAAAAATTTACTCGTCAATTTCACGTTAGTTAAGAAAGAAATTTAGTAAGTTAACAGTTAAGTTAATGAAAAGCCAAAAGTAACTAGTTAAGTTAAAAAGTTAAAATTAAATTAACTTTTTAACTTAACTTTAACTTTTTAACTCGTTAATGCCCAGCCTTGCATTAAACTAGGTTCAAACTGTTTTGAATGCATACATATTGCATTATACATAAATATAATTATATAAGTTATAATGTGTATATTGTTTACACATATTTTGACGTTTAAGTATAATTCTGGACGCTGGTAGAAACTTAAGTATTTGACCTTTACTTTGAATTTCAAATAAACTACGATGCACTATATATTATTATACCCACGCACATAAAATTGACATTATTATAATACTATGTTGGCTATATAGTAAATAAATATAAGTGTAATACCATGCTGGCTAAAAAGGAGACTATATTATTTTGTATACGTAAATGTTTAATCGAATAGAATTTATTTGTTTATTCACAACGTAACAATATGAATTGTTTTAAATGTATCCAGTTAGTTTTATTATTTTGATTTTTTTTAATTTTAGATTTAATATTGAGTGTTTAAACTCAAGAGTAAAGTTATAAATTAATTTAATTGTTTTTCCTCTACCTACTTAAAACGATCAACATTCAACACTGCGGGCCGTACGAAAGTTGTTGAAGTAATTTGCAAGAAGTTCCAGCAACGTCGTCGATACCGAAAAAAAGAAAAGGTCGTACGGAAGTCCTATTATCTCTCTCCCATCTCGCTGGTTATGATTAGAAAATGCATGAGTGAGGATTTTAATTTTTTTTTTCTTTTTTACGCATTAGTAGTAGTTCTCAAAGGGAATGAAATTAATACTTATGCACTAATGATTTAAAAATATTTCATAATAATACATGTATAAATGAAAATAGTTGGTGACGAGGATAGTATTTTAAATGTTATAATTATAGGGCTCGGAAGTTGTAGGACTGTAAGTAGGAGTTGTATATAATTCTAAATAAAGCTCTCGATTTGTAGAACACTAAGCTAAAAAAATCCAAGCTATACAATGGTCAGTTTAAAAATTGAATAATGAAAATTAATTTATCGCATATTTCGTCAATTTTAGGAAAAAATTGCGTATTTATTGATCTTCATATTATGCATTTTAATGTATTTAAAAAAAAATTAATTGATCTTTTTCTGTTTTAAGCCGTGTATTTTAATAATAATATTGAATATAATATTATAACTCCATATCAATGTAGGTAGGTATTTATTGTTTTCACCGCAATTTTCTATTCATTTAAGTTTTAACTGTGCGATACACATTTAATCTCTATCGCGCCTATATATTCCGACTATCTTTTCGAATATATTTTTTTAAACTATTTTTTTTCAGTTCAATAAAATGTCAAAATGCCAAACAGTATTTCGACGTATTTTAAATATTATTTTCAAATTTATCATTTTATATTATTATTTTCAAATTTTACATTTCTTTTAGTACAATTTAATAACAACAGAAAATGGCTTGTTTGAAGTTTAAAATTCTTATCAAACTATTTTGCATATTTGACATTTTTTTCATGCATATTTTACAATTGTTTTGTGCATATGTTATTCATATTTTTCTTTTTTTAGCTCCTAAACTTCCGAGCACTATAGTCATAACTTATAACTTATAATATACATATTTTAGCATGCAAGTCTGGTAAGTAATTTACAAGAGTTTAAGTGCAAATGAAGTGTCAATTTAATGTATTTAAAATTACTTGAATGGTTTATATATTAATTATTTCCACTATTCTAACGTTGGTTTATTGTTATTGTTACATTTTTCACCAATATCCATATGGGAGCATTAAAAAGAGTAAAGTTCCTAATAATATGAACCCGTGTTACTTATAAATTTATGAGCATTGGCAGAAAAAATTAACAGTTCTTTGTACCTATTGAAATAAATTATTTTGAAAAATAATTCACTAGTGCGTGCATTAAAAAGTTAAAAAAATTAAAGTCTTATAATATTGTCTATTGATTTAAAATTAAATCCACAAATTCACCATATAAAAAAAAAACCCAAGCTGATCATCGAATTCCATAATGTTCAATCCAATCATGGACAGACTTTTGCAAATTTTACCATCAATACATTATTATTTTTCTAATTATTGTCAACCGTGCGACGACCCTTCTTCAAAACACATACCTACCTATTAAACAATTCTTATATAGATACATTAAAAACAAAAACGTATCCACCGTTGATCATTAACAGCAAATTACTTTGTGGTGAAAGTGTGGATAAAATTGACACTTTATTTGTACATGTGGATTAGGCCTTAACGGGGATACCACAGTAAAAAAAACGCGCCATGTATAATACCTCATGCATTTAAACGGACTTCATTATTCCAATGTCGTCGTTTTTCGCAAAGGTGGTGTGGAAATTTATACACTGAGACTTCATGTTGAATAAAGAAATTACTAGGATAATAAGGACGATATAACTGGAGTCTATATGTGAATTTTTTTTTGTAATAATTTTGAAGTAAAACTATTCAAAATGTAAATTAAAAACTAATAATTGATAAACACAATCAAAGAAAATATATTTTCATCAAAACTCAAATTTATCATTAATAGAAAGTAAAATCAAAATTACCATTAGCGACTACAGTAATTTTAACTTGATAATGTATATTTAATAAAATAATATGAACTAATAGAAAATGTATACAATACGAAACGTTGAACATAAAAAGTGAATAATAATAATATACATTTATAACTATTTCAATGCAGTTGTTGGTTTATTTCACAATCTGGTTTGTTATAACCTAAAAAATAAGTTATTCAATTTATACTTAAATAATTCAAGGCATTAAGGCACATACAATTTTCTAAAGAGGACGTCGTACCTGCATGTGTTGTTTCCATCTGGTACTAACGCATAATATACCAAAATGTACGTCCAGCAGTTTCAATTTGATATTATTAGCTTAAATAGTAAAGTGAATTGAACTATTATCAAACTTAAATGTAAGAACATTATCTGTATTTTCTAGTTGGTTTTTTTTGTTATTTTTTAATTTTTAAGTGAGTTATAATAGTATGTAAAATATTAATATTTTAAAATGCTCATAATTCACTTAAAAATATCATGAAAAAACAACGAGAGATCACAGATAATGTTCTTACATTTTAGTTTGATATTAAGTAAAATTACCTGATATTATTTTCAAAATTGGAACTTCTGGACGTACATTTTGGTATATTATACCTTAGTAAGACGGAGTACTGCATACGTATAACATATAGACCCTCTGGTTTATAAAATGTTCCAATTAAGGCCTGAAAAATAAAAATGTTTATTTTATTTAATTTATTGGCATTTATAGACTTATAACACACATACTTTTACAAAAGCTTCCAAAGATTCTATAGTGAGAAACTTAGACTCTGTAATTAGACTTTCCAAGCAACTATAAGATATATTATAGTATCTAGATGTAATAATCAACTCAAGTTAATTTGAAGTCTGTATTTTATTAATTGTCTCTAAATTCATAAAAATAGTTAATTTAAAAAAAATTATTTTTAACTTACAATGTATATGCTTTTTATGCTATAACTTACCACCTCCAGAAGCGTAAGAGTAAAGTGAACTGAATAATCCGGATTCTGATTTTTGTGAACCTAATGGCACTGTTTCACATTCTAATAAAACTCTACCACTGAGCTCAAGAAAATCTTCAGGCTAAAAAAATATACTAAATTATAATATAATTGCATTTATAGAGTTAAGAAAAATTACCTTGACTAATATGGTAGGTAATAATTTGCATTTATCCAGTTGTAAGATTATCTCAAATAGACTAGACCAAAGATTAATATCACCATACATAAAGGTTGGACTGAAAACAGTGATAGTAGCCAGTCGAGATTTAGAGTTACTTCCAAAGGTGTTGTAACATTTGCTGGACACTAAATGGACAGGATCATAAATAATACAATGTTTCTATTTGAATTTAACATTTACAAAAACTAATAATTAAAAATATGTTATAAAGCATTTTCGATTTGACGATTTATAAGTGCTCCAAGTAATTATACTACTCCATGAGTGTTGCACTAGTTTTACACCAGTTTTTATTAAAACAAATACGAAAACAAATTTGACACTGTATTAGAGAAATGGAGTTCATAACAGTATAATCACTCACAAAATTAGCAGTGTAGAAAGTGCTCACTGAGTGTACAATTAAATTAAATAGAGTACACATTATACATCAGTTCACAGATTTAACGATGTATGACAAGATTCAAGAGGTCTGTAGTATGTACACATTTTGATATCAAACGACGACGATTCAATATCTCATCTAGGTGTAGGTACTAGGTACATATTTCAGTACCTACTCAGTACTCACTAATATATACGCGTTCTATAGTATTGAGATCATGAAAAATAAATGCTTACATAACAGTTTAACATTAAAATATTAAATGCCTTTAACTGAGAGTCTAGAAATAACTATTAATACCATAAAGAAATTGAAATGTGTCCCTAGAGAAATTGTAGTTTTAACTAATTCAAAATTACAAATATATTGGAAAAAAAATACAATTCAGAATAATTTATGCCAATTAAGGTATACAACTTAATAATTTGTACCTTTTTAGTTTAAAAAGTTTACATACTTGCACACTTTAATATAATTTTATTTTGTATCAAGTTATCAGCAATGTTCCAAAATATAGATCCAATTGTCATAACACTGGAAGTCCAAACTAATTGTGCATGTCTTTGCAATTAAAATATGTAGAGGCCCTCTGTGCTATTCAAATTGGTTAATTGTTCAGGTAAATTGTTTTACCTGCAAATTAAAACTTTCTTAAAAATATGTCAGTGTGCTATTTATTTTTTCACTTTAAACTATGAGCAACATAGCAAATGTGATTACAGTAGATCTAATTGTGTACTTTTAGCTTTAATATTAGAGTGAATTGACATATTATTATAACCAAACTTAACTTATTTATATTTTATTTTTAGAGTAAGCTATGGATATTTTAAGTTTGTACCTAATATGTTAAACATAATTATATATTTATTTATTTATTATGAGTTATGACTAAATGGGCTGAGCTCTTTTGACACAAATATAAGTCCCATGCCCACAATTAGATATATTATAACAATATAACTACCTATGAAACATATCAGACAATATATGGACAACTCACTTTTAAATATAGATATCAATAATATTCTAACCTTCGAGTTTTATAGTTCACTCTTATATTTTTATAACTTGAGGTACAATCTTTAAAATGTATATAGAGATGTATTGCTTCATCTTAGTCGGTAGAATTGTCTTCAAGAAAATCAACATTTGAAAAATTGTGAATACGTTGGCTCGGCTTCCTAGTTCCTTGTGGTTGGTACATCATATATTTCAGTTTTTAAAACCATAATAAGTATAATCCATTCTATGAACTAAAAATGGTAAACCATTTAGTAAATTTTGGTTTTAACAAATATTTAAAATTGGAGACTTGAGTAATATACTTACGACTATTTTTCATTGACAACATTTTTGTTTAGTAACCATAGATAATATTATGTAAGCTTAAATTATTAATGTTGCGCTTTGAACTAAGTTTTTTAAGGGTGAATTAATATCATCAAATGTAAGGTCTTCAAATCCTTTATTTGTCTGTTCATTTTCTTCAATCTCATGGTTAGAGGAAGATAATTTTCTGAAAATTTCAAATTGTAAAAAATATAAATGTCTAATTAATCAATTACAAAAAATATATTACCTCTTAGACAATTTATTAGACGTGCTAAGTCATACCAGAGTAGCTTCGAGGTATTAAAATGTATTTTATTTATATTATGAAATATTACATTAGTAATATTATATTATATTGCTTATTTTACCTATCTTTCTATAACAAGTTGTTGGTATTATGTTTTGGGATTGGGACAGCTTCTGGCCATAATATTTGCTTATTTACTGAGCCTGGTTTGTAATCACTAATAGTGAAATGATTACGGCAGATTCTATGCCAGTTATAAATTAGGTAATCATCCAACCCGAAGCTTTTGAGCCATTCTTCCTTCTATTTTCATTTTTTTGAAATCTATATTTATTGACAAAATAACAAATTAGACCGATGTCATATTATTAAGAAATATAATGAGTACAACCATACTCTGTCTCACAAAAGAAAGGTACCTTTTTGCGGATGTAGACTGTGGGATACGAGAATCACCTGCGATCTGTTCACGCCGATGCAGCCATCGTGTTTACTCGGTACGACGATCTTTGTCATAACTGGTTTCTTGCGTAGGTCGTGGATGTGCGGATTGAGTGGTCTTCGTCAAAACGAGGTACCTTTCATTCGTGAGAGAGTATAGAAAATAATACTTACAAATTAAAATTGAGGTGTGGCGATACCTTGGACACTTTACACTTCTTCATGGTAATTTTGTACTAAAATGTATTAGGTACCAGAATTCTATACGACTGTAGTCTGTATTTCTGTTCAAATGTCATCAAATGATTCAAATTCAGAATTCAAACTACAGACTAACTATAGCGTCTATAGCGGAGTCGGCAAACGAATTTAATATTTTAATTGATAAGTCAGTATTTCTGGCGGCTGGAACATAATATCACAGAATATTATACTATTATCATATTGTTCCGTGTTATAACCTCCATAGAAAATAATATTTATTCATGACATAATGTTGTCATGCCACATCGTCCACGCATGTTATGGAGGTAAATACAAAACTTTTAAATTATATATCTTATAAACAATTTATTGTAGGTAGCAAAACAACAAACCGACATATTTGATTGAGGTTTTCAATTATCTACTCGGTAACTTGTCCGTCTTAATTGATGTATGTAGAAGTTGTTAAGTTATTTAATCTCACACTGTAGACTGTAGTCTTAAATCGTCTTCATTTTTAAAAAAACTTGGGGTGATTTCGGACAACATATTAACTATGCCTAGATCATATGTCGAAAATGTAAGAAGTTGTTTGTATACCAATTATTATCCTAATGGAATTATAAATATGTAGTTTATGCTGATATATATACAAAAAAATATTACAATACGATAGGTAAGAAAAACAGAAATGTAAAAAATAAATTTTAAGTTCACATTTTTATAGAAAAGTAAAGAATTTTTTTTTTTAGAATGTTAAATAAATTATGTTGTATTTGCGAATAATGTATGGAGGTTTTTTATTTCAATTTATTACATTTTTAAAAAAAATATTTATATTGTTCCAATATAAATATATATATATATATATTATATATACAAATTATATCCAATACATAACGATTTTATGTTATTATTATTCATTTATATTTATTTTATTATATTTTAGGTAGGTAAGGTACCTTATGTCAAGGTTTATAGAATATAATACGTAGGTATTATCCATAAACCTTGCCTATATTACGTGTCCGAAGTTAACGAGTCAACCTATAACACTTTTAACTTTTTAAAATGTTTGTTAATTTATTAAGTTAAATTATAGTTTTAACGGTCATATATTATACACATATTATAGTGGTTGAACACCTAAAGGGTTCATTTTATAATTAATCTATTAAGTGGTTGATAATGTGTAGATGTTAAATTATTTTTTTTGAAATTTTTTCATTAATACCTATATACATTATACATTTATACAATCATAATTTTAAAAATTCGCCTTAGTTTACGGCATACATCTTAAAATACTCACAACTCCGTGTACACATAAATAACTATATTATAATTTTAATATATGGAATTTGTAGAAAAATACACTGTGCTTTATTTTAGATTCCGAGCGGAGCGATAAATGTATTAGATTTACAATGTGTGTAAAATTTTAATTTTTTATTTTGTGTCTGTCACCTCCGTTTAGGACAGCAAAAATGTATCAGCCTCCAACAGTATCTTTTCTGATAGGAAAGTGAATCTAGTTGGTACTTTTTTTTTGGGGGGGGAGGGTTAAAAGTAAAAAGATGGGCGAGTGGGTGACCCTCTGCCGTAGTAGGTTACAAGGGGGTCGCTGTAATGGAAGGTGTTAAATTTGAATTCAATGATATATCATATTGTATACGAAAAACGGTTATGATCATCTGATCGGAGACGGTTTGTGAGCAAAGGATATTTTATATTATTAATATTAATAATACGGAAGCCGGTTAGTTGAATTAATATTATTTGTATACAATATTATAATAATATACTTAAGAAGTTTCAAGTTGGCACCCAGTACCCACGAATCAGAGCCGGCGTTAAGGGGAGGACAAATGTCCAGGGTCCCGCGATTTTTAATTATCATCTTAATACCGCGAAACACATTGACATTTAACAAATTATAAATCTATAAATTTATTATTCTATTCTACACATGTATGATATTAATATTATTCCTATCATCAGTTATTTGGAAAACGATGGCTAAATTTAGCCATAGTACATCGTTATCGATACGACGAAGGAGTGATATTTGAACGATACTCGCCGAGTGGGATTGTAGGTATAGGGTTCTAAATTTGAAATATTGCAATGAAATTATGAAAAATATTTTTTCTTCTTTTAAACGTGTTCGGTTATAGATGATTAGAAACAATAAATTGAATACACACTTAGAATTAAAGAAAAACATATTATTTTTGTCGATTTATTATTTCATATTTGTATATTCTATATTTTATAGTGCTGAAAAATATCCTGGCATTATTTTGAGAATAAAAACATTTTTTTACATGAGTTTTAAAATATTGTTGTATATCAGCGATATCCAAAAGATAATGGTTTGAAATAAAGTTGAAGTCAATTCCAACAATGAATGAAATAATAGTGTATTTTCAGTAATTATTTATTATAAGGTGTACAAAAGTCGTATAATATGTGTGTATATGTGGCTGAGTGATGTGAAGGTGCTCTGGGCTCATTATTTAATACTTAGATCGTATAGTTTGTTATAACTATTATAGATTTGTTAAACAACTTATAAATTATATGTAAAAATGTTACATATTTTTTTTGTTTCATACAATAAACCAATTTTTAAAAATATTCACTTAGAAGTTGACGACTATAAACTTTCAGGTATAATAAGCATTTTATTTTTATTTTTCATCAAAATGAAATATTTCATGAAAATAAATTTCATTAACTTGTTATTAATAACAAGTTTCATTAACTTGTTCATTAACTTTTAGTTATTAGTGTGACAGTGTACCGTGAGTCTACCTACTAGTTAGTTTCAGTGTTGTATAGTGTAATAACTAATAAGTGTGCTTTATAATGAAAACCAAATTTGAAACAATTATAAAAAATACAACTACGGAACGTAATAACAGCACGTTTTTGCTGAAAAAAAATATGATTCTTTAATGAGTAAAGTGAAACGCATTAAAACAGGAAAAAAAGAATCTCCACAAATAATTGGTTAGTACGACGGTATCATGTATTGATGTGATACAAGTGCAAGGTAATGAAAAACTTATACGTCCAATGAAAGATAATTTTGACACCGCTGCAGTGTGTGGGGACCTTAATTAATAATATAAATATATTTTATTATCTCTATAGTTATCGTTTTCTCTGTTCTTTGTTTGGAAAGGCTTTCTGCGTATTGCCCGTATTATAGAAGGGGCAAGAGCTATATTCTCAAAATATATATTTGAATATCTAATATTATATTTTCGACATTTGAGTATTTGTCATTTGACTGCAATCCGCTTTTTACCTATTACAGTATTTTTTCAACAAATTATGCATAATATCATAAAAGTAAGTTTTCATTTTATGAAATTATTATTACAATTTAGTTTATAGTAAAGCCGTATTAAATAATATGCAAGTACCTACTAGCTGCGGCGTATTTAGTGTATTAGGATTAGTTTTAATGTACCTATTTTATTAATTTATTGTCTACCACCGCGTATCTAGATATTAAACAATTTATTATTTCATTCACACATTTTGATGAATTTATTTATTTTTTATTGATGGTGTTGTAAGTTGTGATTATTAAAATAAAGCCCCCACGAATTTATTAACTTATAATTTTTAACACATACGTATTATTTTATTATTTGTAAATAATCTTGTTACAACATTATAACATGAAAATAAAAAAAAGAATAAGAATAAATATTATTATTTTCAATGTTTAAAATTTTTAAAAAAATCATAATTTAAAAAAGAATTTTGCCCTCCTCTGGGTACCCGTTACCTATGTCCAGGGCCCCGCAATACCAAGCGCCGGCACTGCCACGAATAATATTTTTTAAATATACCTAGCTCAAAACTAAAATCGTTCTTCTTCGCTTAAAATTTAAAATATCTAATTTCATCCAAATGTAAGTATAAAAAAAACTAAAAAAAAAACATTTTTTATATTTTTTGGTTACAGAATAACCTACTTACTTACGTGGAATTATTTCACTCATTTTTAACTGTAAAATTGTTTTTAATTTTAAATTTGATAATGTCAAAATTATAAATTTAAATAGAAAAAAACTTATAAAAAAAAATTATATCTATTATGTATCTATAATTTTTTAAACTGATATTATAACAATGGAGCCTCGTATAAAATTTCCAAGCTTTTTGAAAACCAATTTTGCCTAAAAGTCCTGTTTTTCTTAATTTTTTGTTTTTCTTGTCTTTTTTGAACCTACAGTGAATTTAAAAATTTGACCTCTCGAATGGATCAACTAGATTCACGTCTTTCCCGTCAGAAAAGATACTTAAGTTGAAAATCGAAGCATTAATTCGTCTACTTATCTTGAAAATTGAGACAAAAAAAAATCATTCTAAAATCAGTACATTAAAATTTTCATTGTTCTTCTCAGAATCTAAAATTTAAAAAGGAGAAAGTATAGGCAACTACTCTAACTTTGCTGTACGTCTGTACAGTACCTATATCGTTTATTTTGTATCGAGTCTACTAAGTCTAATTGTTGATATATTATATCACTATAAAGTATAAAGATTGTACTTCATTAAAACGATAAAGCAGTTTTCCCCGGAAGAATTTTTGAAAACCTATAATTTTCATTTTTAAAACTAATGTCATTACATTTACTTATTACACTACGGTTAAGTATAGTTTGTAAATATCTCTATTAAATAAATATAAAATATGCAAAATTAACGTATTTTGAACAAAACTGCAGGAAACCTCAGAGCATGGTCTTCAGAACAAAACTAAATAATACTTAAAGTTAAGGAATGTACATCATATATTGTAAGACACTGCAACATCTACCGATTGCATTCATGGCCCTGTACAGTACCTATATCGTTTATTTTGTGTCGAGTCTACTAAGTCATTGAGTAAGCCACTTTAATATGAATGTGTTTTAAATTTGAAAACAACAATAATTTATCATTGCACCCATGTATTTTTAAAATTTTTCAACTGTTATTGAAACAATATATCAGTAGCCTTGTATAAAATGTTCACGTTTTTTGACTCAACAAATAACATTAAATTTACATTTATAGAAAAAAAAACTAAAAAAATTTAAAATTGTAAATGTCCGTTAACAGCTCAGAGGAGACAAAATATTTTGAAAATTTTATCAAGTATAGGAATTGATAAAATGAACATATGGTGTAAATTCCAAGTATCTACAGTTATTCTGTTTTTAATTACAACAAAATAATTTCGCAACATGAGACATCGAGTATCCAATGTTGTAAAAATGTGAACTTCAAATGCTCATAAAAATTTAATTTGACTTTCTTATAGATATTTTTTTTTTGATAAAAGTAGAATATCTCATAAGGAATCTTGTATAATACATTTTCAAATCTTAGATTTAAAAAAAAGTCTAAATGCTTATAAAAAAATTTGTGAATATGCGTATTTTTAATACATTTTAACTGTCATTGTAATAATATATTAGGAGACTTGTATTAAATTTTCATTTTTGTATTAAGTTTATTGACCTAACAAATAAAATTTTATTGACATTTATAGAAAAAAAATTGGAAACTGAATATAATATGTCTGTTAACAGCTCAAAATATTTTAAAAATATTATCGTGTACGGAAAATTCTAATGTAAACATTCAGTGTAAATGTCTTGTATCTACGGTCATTTGTTTTAGTATTAGGTAGGTACAGCCAAAACCAATATCGATTAAAAAGTAAATAAAAAAAAGGTGGGTAAGTGGATTTCGCTCTGCTTTACAGTAGGTTTCAAGTGGGTCACTGTATAATGGATGGTATACAATTTGAATTCAATGATACATTATCATTGTATACGAAAAACGACTCTGAGCGGTGACGGTTTGTCAGTGTGGATATTTTGTGTTATATATTTTATATTGTTATTACTTATTATTAATACAGTAGCCGGTAAGTTGAATTAATATTATAAAATTACAACAAAATAATTAAAATCATTATTCTTGGTTAGGCCATGTCGTACGTGTGTAAGACGTACTAGTAATTTCACATTAAGAAACTTAAATAAAACTTATAGCGAAGTATAAAAACAATTTAAAAACATTTTCGTTACCTACTAAAAGGGTTTTGTAAAAATATATTAAAAATATTAATTTTCTATATATCAACTTTATAATACAGTTGGTTTTGGAATTTTTAAGCGCGCTAACAATATCTTCTGACAAGTCTAACATATGTAGGATAATAATCAAAAACTATCTTTTTTTGACGATGGTAATATGTACAACCAAATTATAAACATCCCTAAAATCAATAATATGATCATGGAAGGTCCAGCTGCAACACTGTGGATCTGTTTCAATGAAGTAAGTACGCATCTACATATTAGAATCTAATAATTGGATAATCTCTGACGTGCTAAGTACTAATTTATCATTATAGCTGGAGATCAAACAAACGTGAAGCAGACTCGTTAGATTGGTTTTTTCAACAGTACGGTATACTCCTAGTGAGGTATAAAATTGGTTAGATTACTAGGTATAAGGGATTATTCAGGACTAATTGCGCTTTAAGAATCCTTAAAATACAAATTTAAAATTGTCAAAATTAAAAATACACTTTCCTCGAGTAGGTAAACATAGATAGATTATAGATATGAGAAACATTTCCGCTGCTAACTTTTTTCAGTTAAAGCATCTTGTATAATTGACAGAACAGTATTGTTCTTAATACGTATACACTTTACGGTAAATTATAATATAGTATACGTACTATTTTATTTTAAAATTACAATTTATACATATATCACTACCTGCTAACATATTATATTATAATATATTATAGCGCAAGAAAAAAATATTTTTGAAAGACCAATACACTAGCTAACTATATTTGATTTTCTAATACTATTAATAAAAATAAATATGATCTTATTTAAGGCCATTGCGCCCCCCCCCCCCCACCATGGAAAAATCCTAAGTACGCTCATAACTAGGTCCGAGCCAAATTAAATGCAATCCAATACATAAGGTTTCATTACACTAGTCTTATGAAAAACAGTCAACAAGCTTTGGTCACCCCAAGCAAATACCAAATAATTATAAATTTATTTTGTCATGATTTAATTGTCTATTACATTCTTTTATCTAGAGTCTAGACAATAAAACTTAAGGTAAAAACAGTTCTTTATTTATTTCCAGAATCATGAGGCACATTTTACATTTTTATAATTTATTTAGTGTGACCTAATGATCAACTCCTGATCAATAGTTATTTTAGTTGGAAAAATATGGTTTGGTTTATATTACTATACTTAATGCCTAACCCGTTGAAAAAATAATACGTAAAGTAGGTTAAATTTTTTTTATTATTGTATGCACTGTTAGGTAATCCATCATCGTACAATTTTGATACTTAAATATCTAATTCAATATTATAATATATTGTTTTCATTTTTTTAACTTCAACATAATATGATTCTATGCAACTATACAAGTAAATGTTATGCATTTGATATAAATAAAAAAAAATTCAGTGGAGATGAGTATCACAGGAAAAACCAATTTAGCAGTGAAAAGGTTAAACAATTTATAAAGCTATAAAAAAAGATAAGAAACTGAAAAATAGACTTGCAAGCATTTACATTTTTAAACCAAAATGTACATCATGGTTTAATATTTAAAAATTTAAAGAATATTTGTCCACAGAAATATAAAAACTAAAAAGTCTTTACAAACATACAAATTGTAAAAGATTTTTAGAATTATGAAAATAAAGATGTACTTAAGCAAGAAACAATTTTTTAGAAAATTATCTGTTGACCAGAATTAAAAGTTCATAGTCAAAAAAGCGACATTTTTCTAACTTGAACTAACAACTAATACCTAATATCACAATTTGGTTAAATAAATAAATACAATTGCAAAAAATAAATAAATAAATAAAATAACAAAAGTTTTACTATGCTAGTGGTAAGCCTTGTATCCATGAACCTAGGTCAGTGACTGTAGTATTGAGTGGTTCGTCTTCACGTTTAGACACAATCAACATTTCAGCAGCTGCACGCCCAGACAAATACGCTCCATGAACAGTCGAGTAAAAATTTGGATGGGTATGTTCTCCAGCAAACGTTATGATAGGCTGTAAACAGAGAATATTTTGTAGTTATTAGGTATTCACAAACACATAAATGAGTTCTTGTTACTCACAATTGTATTATTATTTACATGCATTGGTCTTGCAATGTGTTCGATGTCTAACTGACTAGAGCCAACTCCAATAGCAGTATATGAACCGAGACTGAATTCATTTGATTTCCATCGAGTGCTACAATAAAAACGGTTACAACAAAACAGAATAAGTATACTACTGTAAAGTTTTAAAAACAAAACTTTAATACTTACCAAATACATTTAGATGGATATGGTATACAAGGATCATTCAGAAAACGTCTCAATATATCTGTACACTTGTCTCCAATTATTTTATCATCCAATTTCTCCATGATTTCAGCTTCATTACCAGATAACCAACCAAGCAATAGTGTATCATTTACTTTAGAAAAACTATATATCTTTTCACTCCAATCTCCTATTTCGTCATTGTCCCATAGTAAAAGTATCTCATCCGTATCGTCACTCAAAAACGGCCGATCGTAATACAAAAATATTTTATCCACTACACCATACAATAGTCTACCAATAGATTTTTCTTTGTACTTAGGTAGTTTTGGACAGAAAATGTCATTGGACTTAAGTATACCCAATGGAAGTGTGCATATAATACTGTCAGCTTCATAAATCTTTTCATCACAATGAACGTACACGGTTTCATTGGTAACATCCTCACCGCCTACTTCAATAACAGTCTTATCAGAATCTTCAGAATCTGTACCGTTGTCAATGCCTGATGGCCATTTGATTTTTGTCACTTGAGAATTTAATTTTATACAGTCGGGTGGTAACTTGTTATGAATAGGATCTAAAATACTGCTGTACCCACCAGGCAGTGCAATATTACCGCCCTGGAGTTCTTTGTAACTACCTAACTCAACTAAATCAATATCAAACATATTGTTACATCCAGTAATACAAGTTTCTCGCTTCAGTAGACAATTGAAAATTAATCGCTGTAATTTACGGACATTGTTATTTTGTACTTTATCCAAATAAATTGCGATTTCGAGCTGCACATGTTCTCCAACACTGTGAATCCCGGGTGGTGGATCAAATGCACCAGTAAAGTAATCTTCACATCGCCGCAAAAAACACATATACGCTTCGTATGTTTCCTATGAAATATTATTTTAAAAAAAAATTAAAAAAAAATTAAATAGTGACAGATTTATTTTTTAGTAATCTATTAATTCTTAAGTTTTAGATGACCTTTTTACTATAAAATTAATTATTAAATGTCTTCAGTCTTACTTACTGATTAGTAATTACCCACACTAGTTGTACCAAATGTAAACCTTATGAGTAAAGAAAATTATAGTTACATTTTATTTTTGTATAACTTTTTTTTCCTGCCTTTAATATTTATAATAACAATTTTCCTATCAACATTTTTTGCTTAAGATAATAAATCAAGACCTAAATCTGCCATTAGAATTAATATGATAAATAAATATTTTAACTTGCTTGTAACAATTGAATCGGAACTTTTGTTCCATCCGTTGCGGCTGCTATAATACTGGGTAATTTCGGACGGTGAGTAATATCCACTAGACCATTAGCCAAGGCCAATTCATACATAGGATTACCTAATACGCCATGAATCCAATGAGCCCCAAGTTCGACTTGTTGATCATCTGTAAATCATACATGTATAAATATATGTTAAGTAGCAGTAGGTAATAAATGTTCATACTTATTTTAGAAGAGCATATTCGACCACCAATACGATTCTGTGCTTCCAACACAATAAAATCATTCATATTGTGTTGTGATAAATGTGTGGCTGCCGCAAGACCTGCTATGCCAGCGCCAATAATAATAACTTTGTGCTTTGAAACATCTGGTAATGGCTCTCCCATAATATTCAGTCTTGAGAAATAATCTACAAATAATTATAAAATAAAAATTAATGAAATGCAAAAATAAAATCAATAATAATACGATGTACGATATATATATATATGATATTGTTACATAAAACTATTTTTTTGTTTGGATAAAACTTGCCATATCAGTTGACTTATACAGTTATATTATTTACAAATACCTTAGTTCCTAGTTATTACTCATTACTGTTATTAGTAACTAATAACTATTTATATATTTTATATAATATAAATAATATTGGTTAACTGAAAGCATTGGTTCAATCAAGTGTAAATATACTCTTGACATACAACATTTCTCCATGGTATTAAGATTTCAGGTATGATCATTGATAGTAACAATCAGGAAAAATATATTAAAATACTTTTAATAAATACAAGAGCATTTATACAATAAACATAATAGATTTCCATATCATTGTATTCACATGAGCCATTGAAAACTTCTAAAGACATGGTTGGTCTACTTAGACACAAAAATAAGTTAAAATATAATATTACTAGATTCTACTATATATAAATATAAATATAATAATAATTTATTGTACAGGTGAAAAATATACAAAAAGAGTTACTAATATCTAATACTCGTAATAGTTTGAATAATTCAACTGAAGGATAAGTTTTAGGTTTACCTAGGATTGTTTTTATCAAATTTTTTTGTGCGACTGCTGTTTGCTATTAATGTAGTGTTACAACCATCCCAGGTGATTATTCCATACTGGATTAATGATTGTATCATTGCAAAATACAATATTATTGTTTGTTTATTAAGTATTTTTTTTGCCATCAGAAAAAAATATGTGAGTTGTCTTAACTTTATTTTGAGATTATTAATATGGATATTCCACCTAAGATAATCAATTAATAGTCCTAAGTATTTTACGTTTGAGTGTTTAAAGAGTTTTGGACAGGTACATATTCCAGGATTACAGTATGTATAATGTATGATGATTTCATTTTTTTCCGCTGCAGTTCTTATGTTATTTGAAAATGTAATAAATTTTGAGTTGTTATAATTAATTCTTAAACTATTACTGAAAAACCAGTCATCTATTAAGGTCTTATCTGATTCTGCTTTATTCCAAGCTGATGGTCATGTAGTATTGGAAATTACTACAACTACTGAGTACCTAGTTTCCTCTCACAAGTATCCCATGTAAGGATAAATCGGTGATATTTTTTGACCTAATCTAAGTAGCCCACAACAACCTATTTTGTAATTATTAAAAAAATGTTCTTCAATCTTTGATACTTAGGTACCTACCAACAATATTATTCTATTGTACATTTGGCCTTAAATAATAAAATAACAAATTAAGTATATATTTTTAAGTCTCAAGTTAATTTAAAATCTATAATTTCATAGTGAATACACCAATGTGTGCACATCGTAATGTCAAACAAACTAAATATTATTTAAATGATTATTTCAAAGAGTTTACTTTTAAAATATTTGACATTTATTAGCCAAGCTCATGTGAAGAAATTTACTTATAATTTTAAATTGTTCAATAACTAAATTTGAAACTAAACTATTGAATATATTTTTATTTGAAGCCAGCCTATAAGAATCTAGCTAAAAAGCTTTTAATTTATTTTCATTCAGTGAATTTTGCAAGAAAGTTTTAATTACTTTTAAAATTGAAAACTAGCATTATTTAAGCAAGTGTTATATAAAAAAAACTAAAGCACCAAAAAAACAGAGTTAAAAAGAAGGTAAAAATATTACCCAAGTTGAAGGAAGTATAATAAAATACTTATTTGCAAATGTGCAATTGTTGATATATATCACTACAAAGTATAAAGATTGTACTTCATTAAAACGATAAAGCAGTTTTCTCCGGAAGAATTTTTGAAAACCTATAATTTTCTTTTTCAAACTAATGTCATTACATTTACTTATTACACTATGGTTAAGTATAGTTTGTAAATATCTCTATTAAATAAATATAAGATATACAAAATTAATGTATTTTGAACAAAACTGCAGGAAACCTCAGAGCATGGTCTTCAGAACAAAACTAAATAATACTTAAAGTTAAGGAATGTACATCATATATTGTAAGACACTGCAACATCTACCGATTGCATTCACGACCCATACAATAAAACTGAATTCCTAAGCTGTATTTTTGTGAATGTTCACGAAGAACGTAGGTAATGAAATATAAATATTGAAGCGCTTACTAGTTATTTGGTGTCCGGGGATTCGACGATCATGCTATAATATGTCTCAGCCAACCTTGACTAGGTACATAGTTTTTGGTCATGTTGTGTAGGATAAAATAAAGGGATAAATGCCAAGCTAGTTAATGTACGGACTATGCATAAAAAAACATTTGATTAAAGTTTAAAAAAAATCCAACACTATTTTGAATGTTTGGTAATGAAAAGAAAAAAACAACAAAGCTATTAAAATCGTGATTGATAAGAGTTACTTGATAACCAGCTGATAACATCAGCCAATATTTGATAATGGGGAGACAATGGCAAAATCGAATTTATGTCGCCGTACGTCATCCCGGACCACCTTTACAAATACGTCTTATTATAGTACTTACTACAATTTTCTTTCCATCTTTAACTCTGTGCTTTCTAATGCAGACGTGCAGCTCTCTAGGTCGGGCGTAGTTCCTTACGGTTATTAATGAGCAATGATAATAATAATTGTCGCGGCCGATCGCCCAACCGCACCGCTCGTTGTCGTGATAGTGCGATACACCGGTCACCGGGCCCGGGACACTCGAGCGTTTTGCTCGGTTATCTGAAAAACCTACTCCGTGGCCTTGAGCTACGCGACGTCTTCATCCGCGACGGCATACGCGCACAGCTGCTGCTTCCGCCGCCGCCGACCATAGAGTAATTACCCTATGCCACCGACCGACCGGCTGCTTATCATTATCATCGCGATGATAATGATGATTGGTGTTGTGAACAATTATTACCATTTCCTAATCGTTTTTGCGAAAATATAATATTAGTATTAGTAATTATAATAATATTATAACTGTATGAGACATTATTATTTAATTATACAACGAGAGAGTCGTGGTTCGAGACCGAAGTACGCCGAGAAACGAAGATAATAATATTATTATTTTATCGTCTGCCGCCAGGAACTCGTTCACAACAGAACTCCGGCCGGTTCGTTCGTAACATCAGCGCCGCCGAATATCCAGAAATCGTTTTATCACGAACAGTGTCGCTTTCATATCATTATCATCGTCGTCGTCGTCCGATCGCCGCCGTCACAAAGCTCAATTCGCTCGCGAAAACAGAGCCCGCACACATGTAACGTTTCGCGTAATATTATTTTCTCCTCAGACATATTTTGGTGCTCGTCGATCGGTTTCAAGCTCTGTTGGTGAAAAACGTTGCCAAAATGAACATAACGAGAGCGGCGAAATCTGGTCTACGGCCCTGCGGAAGTAAGTGGACGTTTAACGATAATAGTTATTATTTTCCGACGATGTGCTCGTGATAGGTAGGAAGGTAGGTACCTAATTTGCAAGTACGAGGTAGGCGTTAAGTTCTATTTAGCGACCGTAATTTTTAAATATCGTTTTTAAAACATTCAAGGTCGATATAGTTATCAAACCGATGTTTCCCCCTAGAATATTATGCCGTCTACTGATTTGTATTTAATTTTTATACCAGATAAAACGGGTATATCTAAATCCGAGGGATTAATTGAGTTCCCTCGCAATAGATATTTTAATACTCTGTAATTGATGATACTTGCCCGATAGGTAGGTGTCCCATTAAATTGCCTTTTTATGGGTCAATCGTTTGGTAAAAGAAAATAACTGTTTTGTTTATTTTCCTTTGTGCGTGTTTTTATTATATTCTTCTTTGATTATGATAATTTATTTTAATAGGTACCTATGTTTAATTTTTATAGTAATTTAATCAAACATATAAAGTAATATCCAAATAAAATATTTATAATATTGAAGGTAGGTAAAATATAATATTTTACCTCCCTTTAAAATAAATGTACTTATTATTATTAAAACACTAGTAGGTAGGTACTTAGAATATTAAATAGGCTGTTGGTTTTAATATTTATTTTATTAAATTAATATTATACATGCACAATTAAATATGACTATTTAACAATATTAAATGTGTTATGTAGTAGGTACCTATGTTATTTTATTTAAATTAATATTACCTAATATTCAATTAATTTTGCGTTTCAAACTGTTTTTGTATATCGAATACAATATACAGGTGTATTATAATATCTATTATAAATTATAACAGTTATTCGACTAATGTTTTTTTAAGTAGGGGAGAAAATATTTTTATATTGCACCAAAGGTTTATCAGTTTTTATCACAAACAAAAATTATCTAAGTATCAATGTATTACTCTCATTAGATTTATATAACATTATATAGATAACTAATAATATATAATTTCTACTAATAATAATATATATATATATATCAATTATTCATGATTACTTATTTTTACTTAATGTAGGTACTTACCTATATTTTACATTAGGTATCATACCTAATGTACCTACCCGTGATCAAATAAGTTTAAAGTCAAACTAAAGACAATTTGTATATTTTTGTTGAATTTATACTTATTAAAACAGGTTAAATCATAGAAAATGTAGTTTTTATTTTAAGTAAAATTCCAAGCAAGTAACAAAATAAACCAATTAGGTACATATGTCAATTAGGGGGTCTATATAAATATTTAAAATTGGTTATTTTAATCCATTTTTATTAGTTCAAGGTCAATATAGGTCAAAATTAAATCATTATTTTATATAAATTAATATTAGATAATCTAACCTATATCTAATAACTACCTACTTACATTTAATCAAACTGCATTTGAATTGAGTTTAATTAATAAAGTACTTAGATATTATTTACATACTGATTACAGTATATTTTATATTATTATTTTTTTCCAGATTTGTACAAATTTTACAATAACAAACACTTTGGTGCCATTTGCTTGAATCCACAACCATGTTCATTTTCAAACAATTTCTTTTACTCAAATGTCGCTTCAAATCAACTTCTTCCAATATCTCGTTTGACAACCAAACTAGAATTTTCCAATCCCCATATTCGACAAATATCTTACACATCGTCGTTGTTATCTGAAAAACCATCTTCTAAAATTGAAGAAACTGTAAATGCTGTCAAAGAAAAAGCTCAAAAAGAAGCTGAAGGAAAAGAAGTTGCTACAGTTAAACCTACAAAGACAATAAAACAGAAAGTTATAGATGAAGTGATGCACTATTATCATGGTTTTAAACTTTTGGGACTCAATGCAAAAATCTCCTTTAAGTTGGCTCTTAAAAAAATGAAAGGTCAAGATTTGACAAGAAGAGAACATAACTTGGTAAGTGTTTTTAAATATATTATCTAATAAAATAAAATAGTTGATTGATTTATACCTACCTATAAAGTAAGTTATAATTAGTATTTAAAAGAGTTATGACAATAATGAATTGTTTATTTGAAAACAATAATATGAAACATTTTTCTTTTAGCTATAATTTATTTTAAATGCATTGTACTAATCTGTACTAAAAATACTTTTACCTCTAATTCATTATAATTTACGAGATATTGTTGCTTCTACATTCAAATCTGTATTCTTTGAGTCTACACTTTAAAAGTTTACTTTATTCGGTTATTGAATGAAAATTAATTAGACTATTTTTTAAATAATAACATAAGATGGTCAATTCATTAAAATTATCTCCGATTTTTAAGTAACATGAAAAAAATAAATAGAATTTTGTTTGAGTTAGTAAAAAATATTTAATACTTCACTTGTTCACTTCACAATGAACTCATAGAATATTTCATAGTCATTAATAGTCATTAAAATTATTTTAATTATTTTAATAATCATAATTTATAAATATTAATTACCTAGAAAGTTATTGATGGTTTTTATTTACTTTTATTGTTTCAGTTTGTTGAAACGGTGGCTGATCTTTTCCGATTATTACCTTTTTCTGTATTTATTATTGTTCCATTCCTTGAGTTTACTTTGCCTATCTTCATAAAGATTTTTCCTGGTATGTTACCAACTACATTTCAAACGAAGGATGATAAGGTTAGCTACATATATTTTTTTATTTATATATTAAACTTATTTAACTTCCAACCATTTTAGGAAGCTAAACTCAAAAAGTCTCTTAAAGTGAAACTTGAAATGGCAAAATTTCTTCAAGAAACTTTAGACAATATGTCTGTATCTGGTAAAGGACACACGTGTGATTCGGCTAAAGACTTTGCAGACTTTTTTGCTAAAGTAATAAACCAACTTCATGTTTTTTTAAATTTTTGTGTATTTTAACATTAAACAACATTTTAGGTAAGGCAAGAAGGTACTGTTATATCAGCTGATGAAATACTTAAGTTTTCAAAACTATTTAAAGACGAGATTACCCTCGACTCACTTCCTCGACCACAGTTGGTTGCCCTTTGTCGAGTGCTTGAATTACGACCCATTGGGACTTCAAACTTCTTAAGATTCCAACTGACACTTAAACTACGCTCTTTAGCAATTGATGATAAGGTAAATACCTGTTAATTTTAAATTGTATTATTAGTTAATTTATTGATTTCAAATTTTAAGGCGATCCAAAAAGAAGGTGTTGATTTACTGACACTAAGCGAACTTCAACAAGCGTGTAAGTCTCGTGGTATGCGTGCTTATGGTCTCACCGAAAAACGCCTTAAACAACAACTTACTCAATGGCTGGACTTGTCGTTAAATGAAAAAGTTCCTCCTTCGTTACTTCTTCTCTCTAGAGCATTTAGCTTTACAGAAAATATTCCTACCAGTGATTTATTAAAGAAAGCTATCTCTGCATTGCCTAATTCTGTTGGAGTATCGACTGAAGCTGATCTAGGAGAACGTGATGGAGTTATAGATAACAAGGCTAAATTGGAAGCAATTAAGGAGGAAGAACGTAAGGTGAAAGAAGAAATCGCAGAATGTCTTGAAGAAAAGAAAAAAGAATTAGAAGATGCCAAAAAGAAACCTAAAGAGCAAACTATTCTAGCTAAAGACAATTTAGTAGATACAGCACCTATTTTAACCGACACAACGGGAATCAAAGAAGAAGTAAGACCAGAAATGTAACTTTATGCTTCAATTTGATATTAACCCTATTTTTTATTTATAGAATGTAACATCAACTGATTTTAAAACATTGGAAACTGCTATTGAAAATTTGAGTTCAGAACAAAAAACACTTATTGTTGAAAAAGAAGAAATCAAAGATTTGAAAGATGAACTTAAAGATTACCAAGAAGTTAGTAAATTAGAATAAGTTGTAGATATTATAAATATTATATTTCATTTTATGTATTACATTTTGTTGTTATTTATTTTAGGATATAAATGATCTTCAAGAAGTAATGAAAACTGAGAAAAAAGAAAAAGTTAGAGAATCTAAAGCAGCTAAACGGTTATTTAAGAAAGTCAATAATATGATAAAGAATATGGACCAGGTAGTTGAAATGTTGGAGATGAAAGAAAAAAAAATTAAAAAAGATATAGAAACAAAAGAATTAGTCGACGAAAATACTTCTGAAGAAAGGTAAACATTTGACCAATTTATTCATACAATCATATTATTCTGATTTTTTTTTTCCAATTTTATACATATTATGTTGTTTGTTCTTTTAGTGAATTAATCAATATTGATGAGCTGATTGGAGTAGTTCGAAAATTACAAAGTATACCTGATGAAGACAAACTACTACAAATAAGTGAAGTTCTTAGTAAAATTGACGATGATCATGATGGTTCAATAAGATTAGATACTGTATTGAAGGTAAGAATCATACCATCAACTATCTTGTTTTAAACCTCTAATTATAAATATAAATATACTATTTTAGGTATTGGAACTGATTGGTACTGAAAATATTAAACTATCCACTAAGGAAATGGATATGATAACACAATTAGTTATCAAAGAGGAAGAAATAGAAACTATAGAAAAAATGAACAAAATACAAAAATTAGAAAAAGATGATGTAGCCCAAGCAACAGCTCCCAAAGTAATTGCATCATCTGAAACGATTCCAAAAAAAACTATAACACCAATAATCGATTCAAAAATTGTTTCTGATACAAAAATACCACCACTGCCACCAACGAGTTGTACAAAATCAGATGAACCCAAAAAACTTTAAGTCAATAATACAATAGGCTTTCATAAATATAAACAATCTTTCATCATTCAAATATGAATACAAATTAAAAAAAAATGTGATACTACAATACATTTCCACAGTCTATGTGACCAATGTGTTAATCGTCCCTTACAATTTAGTTTGTACATACAGTTTTTAGTTCAAAACAATTTATTTAATACTAAAGAAAATTATCTAGTGGTTGGTCTGTATCTTTTTGTTAAGTACTATATTATACTGTTATTTGTTTTTTTAAAAAAAAATAATAATATTGTGGAATTCAAGTTAATATTTTTTTATTATTAATTGTATCTCATTTTTCTTTAAAATGTTACCCTCGTTCAAAATTCTTCTTTACAAAAGCTTATGGATTGCTTTACTAAAATAGTAAAATTAAATATATTTTACCATGTTATGTAAGACTGTTTTAAACTATTTATTTATTTACACTTGAATTTTTATTAATAAATATATTTAAGAGTATATTATACTTGTGTCACATAACAACCAATGTTTAATAATCCAAAATTATACAAACAACCATTGGTTAAATGTTTACAGTGGTAAATTAAATTTAAAGAATTCAATAAGTTAACAATTTGCAACAATTACACTTTTACAAATAAGTATAGCATTTGTGTGTACTTCCTCAAATAATCGAATGTTTATACAAATTATAAACATTTTTTTGTGAGGATTTAAATCAGCTTATGTGCCAGTTCAACAAAATTATATATATTTTATTAAACTATTAGGTGTATAAAGAAATCGATTTATTAATAAATTAAAATACATTTTTAAATTATTATTATTCACTCGTTTTTAACATTATTATCGCCATGTAAATAAATGAATGATATGCAGACTGGGATATTTTCTTAAGATTACAATTTTCTAAGTTTTCGATCAATATTACACTAAAAATGTTCTAATATTTGGTTTTGATTTCAATCGCAATATTTGTATGTGAAGTATATTTGATGACTAAATATGCTAAATAATGTATTATAAATAACAAACGTAAAAAAAAAGGTAATATGCTGTTTTTACCTATTAAGATTATACATTACGTTTTATTCTGCTGAATGCAAATTTGCCATGTTGTAAATTTGTCGTTTGTAAGACTTTGACAACTGATGTGGGTGTTGGATGCTCTCGATTTAATTAAAAAAATTTATAGGAAATCATCCAATACTTAAAATCTTTACTTTATTAAATCATCAACAATTGTACGCCTGGTATAGGATATTGCCACAGAGCCAAAAGCGGACGCCTCGTGGCCGCCTATCGTTGTGTTTGTATGGTATAAGATCCAGTGACTATTTTTTTGAGGTCTGTGAGGCTGTGCCCCAACCAAAATTGGGTCAGATGCATGTATTGATGAACTCATGATATAAAATTATAAATTAATTATATCATGGGTCTAGTGTGCTGGCATGGCTATTAATACTATTTAAGCGTGTGACAACTTGTGAGGATCAAACGTGAACATGTGGAACTATGGCTAACTAGTATGACTAATGCCGCCTATGAACAAACGACATCTCACAATTCATGTAGTAATGTTACTTATTATTAAAATATTAGGTAAGCACTTATTAGTAGTACAAATATTAAAAATATAATTGTTTAGTTTTGATGGTTGAAAATGGACAACAAAGACGATTAACTGTATTAAATTGATGCATTCGACATCATATAATATAATTAATATATGGTGTAATACTGAAATAATAAGTAAGCATAGGTTTTAGTACTACGGTAGGTTAAATTAATTTTTGTCAAAAAAATAATGATAATACATTAAGAGTTTCAAATAGGTACACACAAATAAAATGTTTAACTACAACAAAATAACTAAAATCGGTATTTTCCATTTAAATATCTAATTTGGTCCAAATTTGAACTTAAATGTCTAAAACAAAAAACCATGTACAAATAATTTGTACATCCCAGCCAGTCCGCGCCTGGTTACTACTGCTAACGGAAACCAAAATATGACAAATACGAAATAGGTACCTACTCCTTAGTAGTCTTAAGTCTTATGACAAGATGAGGGAAAGTAAAATATAGAGTATAGACTAAATAACGACTAACGAGATAATCTACAAATTCGTCAGATCGTACCGGTTATCATTCGTGATGATAACAAACATCGAAATCGTTGACAGTAAGTTGTTGCCGCTTATCGGCTAACGTGTACCTACATAAGTTTTCCATATTGTAACGAGCTGTGACTACGTATATAATAATAATAATGATATATTCAATAATAGACATAAATGCAGCAGGGAGCACGTAACCCCGGGCGGCATACATCGATAAAACTAATAGTAGTAATATCAGTAATCCCGGAAAGCCTAATAGTAATAACATCAACGGTACCGCACAACCAGTGCCGCAACAATTGGGGGTGCTAGGGGTGCAAAGAACCCCCGGGCCCCCGTTAAATCATAACAATGGACCCCAGGGCCAGTGGCCGAACTATTTGGAACTTTTTATTATTTTAATGTGTTTTACAAAGTGGTATCTTACTATCTTATTATTTTATCAAAAAATATAAACTAATGAATTTGGGCCCCCACACGAGTTTTCTCAGTGGGGCCCAGTATTTCATATGTATATGAAAATTAAAAAAAAAATGAATACATTAGAATCATAATTATTATTATTTAATATTTATTATAATATAAAACAAAGTCCTAACTATAATTATAACAAAATAATAAAAATAATAATTTCGAAAGGCCGGGGGCTGAATTATACCTCCAATGTCATATTCTCGAATTTCCTAATTTTTCTATGTTGTGACGGCTGATGATTTATTACATTTAAATTGGGACAAGAAAAAAAATAAATGGTTTTAAGGGCCGCATACTACTTTGCTCCTCAGTCCTCACCTATCTGTGTACAATCAATACAATGTGCAATGTGTTCAATGCTCTTCACCTACCTGTAAACACTGTATATTATATTAACTACATAATATAACGTATAAATAGCTAAAAACAACAAGCAATATGTATTTAATGACCTATTGGTACATGACCATAGTCGCAACTATTCTTAAAAATTCTGGGGGGCTACAGCACACATAACAAAACTATTAATTTAAAATAACCTATAAACGCCTTATATCTAAATAAATAAGGAATATTTTTTGGAGGGGTCTGAATCGTAGTTGGGGGGTGGGGGCTATAGCCCCCCTCTCCCCTCCCCTGTAGTTTTGCCTCTATACATGGGCCCTATATATTTGGTCGCACACCCACCAATATGTACCAAGTATTGCGGCACTGGTCCCAATTATTAGAAGCTAATAATATAGGTACTTAATATTTATTGTAATATAATATAATATTAAACTCATTATACTCAGTTATTACGATTAAGTAGAAATAATATTTTTCAAATAATATTACAGTGTCATTGTCGAACAGTCAGCTGTACGAAGTTTCCGCTGTGCCACAAGGCGGGTCGACGCCGGTCGCTGAACATGGGAAGTCCTCAAGTCCACCCAGCATCGTATTGATGAATCAACCATACATCTTACATCTTACATCTAACATCTTACATCTTACATCGATCATTGCAATCTTATAATTATTCACCTGAATGCATGTAATCCTGAATGTACAGTTAATTTATTACTACCCATCTACAAAGTCAACACTGTATTAATAAAAGTATTTATTGTTAAAATAAAATTGAGTTCTATATTATTTGTAGGTACTTAAAAATTATTTGGGTATAAAGGAAACATATTATTTTAATCATACAAAATTAGATAAACTAAAAGACAAAAATAATAAGTAAATACGTCGTGTTCAAAATGGTAAACGGACAGTTTGTACTATCTATTGTTTGAGTTGCATATCGCGGACACTTTGTACGGTGAAAGTAATTTGGTAAAAATCGATCGCGGACACTTTGTACGGTGATGATAAATTGGTAAAATTCGATCGCGGACGTTTTGTACGGTATAAATAAACCGGGAAATATACCTTAAAAGATGAGATAAAATTCAATTGCTCAAAACTTTAGATTGCGAATCATGATCGCGATTAGTATGTGTTTGGTGTCACAGGCCACAGCATTAAAAGTATTAAAATATTAACTTATTCACTATATAAAATGAACAAAAATCAAACTAGCAAACTCAATCCAAAAATTTTTAAAAATGGCTATGAATATACTATTTTAAGAAAAAATCAATCTAATATTCGTTGGAAGTGTAATAAAGTGACGTGTACGGGGAAAGTTACAAGAAACCTTAATGAACCGGTGAGTTATAAGTTAAAAATCATATTATTTTCATAATACCTAAATCATATTATTATCATATTTTTTTTAAATACTTTTGTATGTTTTCATAGTATGAATTATTTACGAAATGGACTGATCATAACCACGAATCGAGTGATGAAATATTGAAGTTGAAAAACCTTGCATTAACTAATATGAAAAGCCGATCTCTTAATAGTAGAGAATCAACAAATCAAATTCTTCTATCTGTACTTCATTAAAATAATGGTTAGGTTATAACTAATTTACAATTGCTCGAAATAATTTGCCATACGTTTAATTTTTAAATATAATATATATTATGATTTATGTGATAATAGTACAAACTGTCCGCCATGTATATTTTATTACTTTTTGAAATAGTACAAACTGTCCGCCATATATATTTAATTACTTTTTGAAATAGTACAAACTGTCCGCGGTTTTCATTTTTTGTGGGTGACCGTACAAAGTGTCCTACAACCGTTCAAAATAGTTTTTAATTAATATAGGTAGGACAGGTACCTATTATGTAGGTAGGTACTTATCCAAAACTCGTTTATCAGGAATTAAATAAAAAGGGAGGTCGATTAAAAAAAGGTGGGTAAGTGGATGTCGCTCTGCTGTACAGTAGGGTCACTGTAATGGATGGTGTTAAATTTGAATTCAATGATATAATATCATTGTATAAGAAAAACGATTCTGAGCGAAAACGGTCAGTCAGCCTATGATTTGATATTATATTTGATGATATTATTGTGAATAAAGTAATTTATCTATAACCTATTTACGTGGAGCCTTGTTTTAAATTTTCAATCCTTAGCCATAAAAGTTAAACATTTTATATATTTTTAACTACAAAATAATTTATAAATTATAAATTTGATAAATGTTGTCAAAATTTGAACTTTAAATGCTTATAAAAAGAAATTGTGTATAATATGTATTTTTAATATTTTTCAACTGCTATTAGAACGATATATCAGGAGCCTTATATTAAATTTTCACGCTTTTTTACCCAACAAATAAAAATTTATTGATATTTATAGAAAAAAAAAACTAAAAAAATTGAAAACTGACTATGTCCGTATACAAATCAAAAAGAATCAAATTATTTTCAAAATTTTATCGTGTATAGAAAATGCTAATATAAACATTCAGTGAAATTTTCAAGTATCTACAGTCATACGTTTTTTAATTACAACAAAATAAGAAAATCGTTACATGAGAAATCGAGTGAATATCAAATGTTGTAAAAATATGAATTTCAAACGTTCATAAAAATTTAATTTGACTTTCTTGTAGACATTTTTTTTTTGATATAGGTAGGTAAACTTATGGATAATCTTGTATTACATTTTCGAATCTTAGATTGAAAAAGAAAAATTTTTATGAATTCTCAACTCAAAATAATTTGATAATTTTCGTGATTTTTCCGTATTTTGTCAATATTTGAACTTTAAATGCTTATAAATAAAAACCGTGACTAAGGATTTTTAATTTTTTTCATCTGCCTTTGAAACAATAACCTAAGAACCTTCTATTACATTTTCAAGCTTTTTTAACCAACAAATGACATTTTATTGATATTTATAGAAAAAAAAACTAAAATAAAATGGAAACTGAAAATGTCCGTAAACAGCTCAAAATAAGTCAAAATATTTGGAAAATGTTATGGTGTATAGAAAATGCTAATATAAGCATTCAGTCAAAATTTAATGTACCTACGGTCATTTGTTTTAGAGTTGCACCAAAAACCAAAATCGATTTTCTCGAAAACGGACTCTGCTGAACAGTAGGTTACAAGTGGGTGACTGTTATGGATAGTGTTAAATTTGAATTCAATGATATAATATCATAGTATACGAAAAACGATTTTAAGTGGAGACGATTTGTCAGCCTAGGATATTGTATACTATATTTATATTGATATTATTAAATATTATTAATACCGTAGCCGGTTAAGTTGAATTATTATTATTTGTTTATTATCGTATTTGTATATGATAAATGATAATATATTTTAGACGTTTCAATTACCCACGAATAATATTTTTAAAATAGTGTAACTTTATATTAGTTTACTTTTGTTGGTAAATAATATATTTTATAATATCTATGGCATAATATATATTATAATATCTATGGCATAATATATTTTATAATATCTATGGCAGTCGTCAATTGTCGAAATTCGTCGGCGACGGTTAACAATTCTAATAGTTTCAGAAATACTATTGTATTATAAATATAATATATTGTATATTTTGATTTCAGTGAACAAAAAAATAATAGGCTACAAATATAAACGGACAGTTCGTTAAACCGGATAAGTTGTAACACAAACTCGCAAATTTCGTTTGATCAGGTTATTTTCATAAAATATTTCGATACTTTCAAGTTTTAGCTCATCGGAGTGAGATGATTAGATGAAGATGGATGAAGATAGCTGTTTCTTCGGCGATGGCGGCACTCTAGCTACGTTTCACCGGAAGAGTAGATGTTTACGAGTAAGTTTGTTTTCATATTATTACCTACTGTTTTACATTTACTTTTTAGACTTAAATTAAATATTCATTGCCACGGACAATCTGTTAACTAGGTGACGTAGAAGCATTTATAAGTTTAATCCCAATAGCGCAATGTATAAAATACGCGAGAGTGTCTTCGTTTCACCACGCCAAGTTTAATACGCACCTTTTTGCATGTTATACTATACACCGGGTATCACCTTAGGTTTGCGCGAAGTATTTAAAACAGTATAATGTTATTAATCTTTATATTTTATATTTGTATATACATAAATACATTATACACCTCATATATTTTATTAGCATTCTTACACCTTTTTTAGTGTAGTTTATACCCTAGATGGCTATAGATATAGGTATTAAATGTCTTGCAATTATATATTTTACTATAATTATTAATTTCATTATAATATAATATAACAATACACTCTAAATTAAATTAGTTGTTATCAAGACAGACAGTCTTAAAACAAACTCTTTTCTGGACGTTTTCAAAACGTATTATGCTTAAAAAAAATTGCACAGTTGTCGTAGCAGTCAGTTGCTACTTCAACCCGTGTGACATCAAATAGGAATTATTCTTGTTTTTTTAAATAGTTTATTCGAAAAATATATGTAACATGTATAGCTCATACAATTATGAATTTATAGTTAATAGAAATGCGGATGTTTATACTTCATGGATATTTTTTTAGTTAATAATCGTGTAAATAATTTGATTAAACAATACGGTACTTATCTACTCATCACTAGTATCAATTTTATTATATTACGTGTAAAATCACCAACACAAGGTGCAGACTGCGTTGAAAAAATTAAAAACATAAAATAAAATATAAAATAATGTTGTAGTAGAAGCTGGAAACTGTAGTTTATTTTAATTTATAATCCAATTAATATAACCGAGAATGTAACTATTAAATTCATCATTGAATGATTATGCAGAGATCACTTTGGGATAAATGTAAATTAAATTAAAAATAATTAAAAAACATTTTGTGATAGGATCAAGATTACTGCTCATATTTAAGTCTTAATTATTAACAAATAAATACAAATAATATATTTTTTAATAGCTTTTTACTATTAACATTCAGTGTAAATATAGTTTCTGATCGACTTACCAATATGTAATAAACCTATATGTAATAAAATAATTATTCATATCAAATAATCCTAACAATTTAATGCAAGGATTCTCATAAATTGATCTTACAGCAGCCTTAAAACACCAAAAATACATTTGTACATCATTTACAAAATTTTAGTTCCCTATTATGGTGTAGGTATTAATACAAACAATAAATTGCTATTCGAAAACACAATTTCGTATACCTATTATTATTTACTAAATACCTACAATTAAATTAAACTAAAAATAAACATATGATTACATACTGAGTGCCTATAATATAATATTATATATGAAAATTGAATCTTTATTACGAATACTTATCGTTTACACAAACCACAAGAAAAAATAATTAAAAATATTAAAAAAAAAACACACACATCATTGTAAAAATATAGTTGGTATTATAGTATTTGATGAATTTACTGTATACGTTTATGTTAACTCTAAAATCCAGTAATCACATTTTTATTTAATAATTCATAAAATACAATATGCTCTTATAAAAATATTCTTGTGCTTCTGATATCTATTCACCACCTTAATCAATAATTAAATTGATAAACGAAAATAATGATTTAAATAATACCTATATCATATTATTATAGTTCAAATTCAAAATTATAAACTATTTTGGTTTATTGTCATATCAAATTTCAATGAACAAATTGGTCCTTAACACAGAACTCTTTGATATAAAAAGTTGCATTATATTATATCCGTGGATTCACCATATTGACGTACCTAGTATAATATCTATCATTTATTTATTTAATCTATGGCAAATCTCAAAGTCGTTGCAGAAGACACAGTCGATTAAAAATTCTAAAATTTCAATAAGCAAAGAAGATATGAGCAAAAAACTTACTGCGTTTCGTATAATTTTATTTTTCATAAATCACAATATTCGAAGTTCTGGCTGTATTCTGGAGCGTTTCCTCATGGGCGTCGCAGTTCACACACGTCACGGATTCCACCGAAGGAGTCGATAATTAAAGTAAGTTTGTTCTTATATTCTTTTGGGGCTTAAATTTAATTTTAAGACTTAAAACAAATATTTAATGTCACGAAAAATGTGCTATCCAAGTGTTGTAGGCGCATATTTTAGTTCCGGACTAGAAATGTATAAAACACGCGAGATATAAACGCCGTCGTCGTTTTTCCAGTCCCTGTTTGTAGAATAATTATAATTAATAGGTGCATACCTATACAGGGTACTTAATTTAAATATATAAATATTTTGGTTTAATTTATAGAAATATATGTTATGACTTATAACTGATAATAGACATAAGATACAATTTTAATTAATAACTGGTAATTTTTTTTCCAAATACAACGTTATAAGTTATAGGTAACTATTAATTTAGTGTCACATACTTAACTTCTAATGTTCACTTAATATCTATATTCTATATCATAGGGATTAGGGATGTATAACCATGTACACATAAAAGTATATTCACGGAATGGTCAACTGCCTATCCTGGCGTGTGCGCACTTATGAATAATATACCTACTCATATACTCGTATAGGTATATAAATAGTGTAATACTACATACACGAATGTGTTACCTATTATGTCCCTAAAAGTTCAACAGTTATTATTATATTTATTTATTTTTTAAATATAGGTAGGTACATTACAAGACTCTAATTAAAATCACATATTTTTTTCATTTTTTTTGAACACAATGTTTTAAAAATTATTAATTAATATATAATTTATTGGTATAGTACTAAATAAATTAAGGAAATAAAATAAACACAACTACTATAATTATTAGTAATAATAATATATCCACGTATAAATTATTAAAATACAAAACGAACAAACGAAAAACGATTCTGAGCAAAGATATCGTTGACTAATAAATAATATTGAGATTAAAGTAATTTATTTTTTCGGCAGAAAATCGGTATAAATATTTTTTTATTTTCATACCATGACGCGTGTGTGAAAAATTGTTTATATTAAGTGTTTAAGATGTTAGATTTCGGTTCGGCTGACTGTCCACCCCCTCACTCTTCCGCATCAATGCATCAGAAATTATTATTTATAATATTTAAATATAAACTGCATTTTCTGAATTTTCTAAAACATTGCTTTCCAAGCAAAGAATTCGTTTCATATATTATCGACGAATTGAAAAATTAAATAAGAACATTTATATGGGATAAAGTCAATTTTATAAAAACTTATTAGAAAAAAATTAAATACAATTAAATAAAGGTAATTTTTTTTTTTATATTTCTATTTTTTTACGTACCCATTGTGTTCGATACTATAACTTCAGTCTTCAGTTATAGAAAACAACACTTGCCAATATGGAATTACTGTCGAATTTTTTTATTTTAAAATAATAAATAGCATCTGATCGACTGATGTGCTATAATGAAACTCAAAATATAACGAATACACTACCTATACAGTTATATAAATTCTATTTTATATTCGTTTAAATTGGACTTTTAATTTTTCTGGCCATTTTATTAAGCTTTGTAATATAAGTGCATTAAATCGTATTTTTAAGGCATTTTTCTTATTTTTAATGCATTTAAATCCACGTCCTATTTATAACTTAACGTTATTTTGTATATACCAATCGATTAGTGTACACAATAAAAAATATAATATTATTGATGGGTTAATAGGTTGATAACTATTATGTAGGTAGGTACAGTTTTGTACGTTCAATGTATCGTTCTTAATTCATAAAGAAGCTAAATGAGTCAAATGATTTTGTCAAGGGGTGGGGGGGGGGAGGTTATGGCTGATTTTTTAACATGGACTATTTCAAGGGCTCTTGACCTAAGGGGCGCACCACTCTAAGGAGGAGTGACAACATTTCGTAAGGGGGGGACGTGAAAATGTTTAAAAAAAAACACGAATTTATTTAGTTATTTTGTTATTTAGGTAATACATATTAATTAATAGGTATTTCTTAAATTTTTTTTATTACCTACCTAACAAAATAAGAAAATACATAATGATTAATGTTATTTAATATGATTTGTAAGTACATAGCAGATTATACCTATCACTTGGTGACGATTATTTTTGTTTTATACGTTCTTCGTAATTCAGTTCCGTCACGATAGTTTTAGTTTTCGTTAAATGTGAAACATACATTTTCTATGCATACGGGATACGGGCATTAAATATTTGGGTTTTAAGAGAACACCTCAAACGAAAATCTGTTAACTAAGTAACGTAGAAGCATATACGTTTACTACTGCCTACCAAAGGTGCAATGTATAATAATAATAAATTATTCGCCAGTCCGAACAATCCAAACGCTGTCTTACTCGTAGTCGAGTTCTAGTTGATAACTGACTTGTGAATAAATGTAATTTTTGTTAGGTATAAAAATAAAAATTATAAATCCTTGAATACAACATTTAAAAATACAAACTCTGTGTAATAAAAATTAATATTAGGTATTTATTGGTAGGTTTATATAATATCTGTAGACTGTAACGCATAGGTCATTAGAATATTGTAGAACATTTTACTGCATAAGATGCGTGTTATTTCAGAAATGGTATTCGTCAGTGAACATTTTCAAACTGGGAATAATATATCATAAGCAGATTGAAATGTGTGAACGTTTCAGTGTTTCGAAGACTAAGTTTCGTAGCAAATTTTGATTCCGTCACGGGGTATGTATTTTCTTATTTCTCAGTAGGTTTTTTTTTATTATAGTTAATTGATCAGGAGATGTATTGCCCGAAAATTTTCAATATTTGTATTGTAACTATACTGGTATAACACTATTCGGGCTATCAATAAAGTCGTGTTCAAAATTAGAAAATTGGTGAGGTATGATATTTTTTTAAGCAATTCTTTCGAGTAGGGAATTCGCTCAATGATATTTAAATATTTTCACCGATAATCAAGTACGATGACTTGTAGGTAACTAGAGACTGAGTGAATAGGAATTAGGAAGTGTGTGATATGGCGAAGATAAGGAAATGGGTCAACAGGATTTCAGAATGTTTGGTGTATGGAAGGGAAAGATGAAAAAGAAATGTAAGGTTAGGGTAGGTAAGTGGAGTGAGAGTAGCAGATATGAGAATAATAAGTAAGGTGTTAAGGTACAAAAGAGGATAGAATAAGAAATTAATTAATTAAGGGTAGTGTACATATTGTAGTGAAAACAAGAGAGAATAGGTTTAGGTGGTTCGGTCACTGTATGATAAGAGATAGTGAGAGTGGCTGTAGAAGTTAATTTACGGGAGAAATGATGGACGAGAAGACTGAAGAAGAGATGGATAGACAGAATACCGATCATATGGAGGTGTGGAATGAGAGTGGCTGAACCTGTATATAGCTGTGAGAGACGGGGGAAGAAAAAGTGTAAAGGTAGAATAGTTATGTTAACAATGCCGAATACGTAGGAAAAGATCTTGAATTGCAAAGGCCTTATTGACTCTTTGGCTTCAACTAACCATAAGTTTACCTAATTAACCTTCTTATGACTCATTAGGACACTTTGAATAATAAGATCCTGAGATGCAGGTTGCCAAACTTAAGTGTTTGATTATCAAGTTGATCCTTTGATTGTTGACACCTTAATCCATGCTATGGATGAAGCCCATAGATAATAAAGATATGGATAGTCCATGCCTATGTTAAATACATTTGAGGCCGCGTTCCCGGACGGGAAGGCAATTGAGGCTTCTTTATATTGATAGTCGATAGTCGATACTCGATATAAGTATACTTTATTTGGCCTCAATTTATTGTTCCCCTCGAAGACCGCTAATAAAACCATTATGTCCTATCCATATCTTTATTATCTATGATGGAGCCATACCCAGCTCACTCGTGTAAACTTGTTCCCGGTTGGGATGTCAGCGCACTATTTGTTTCCCATCTTTGACCCACGCGTAGCATAGCAAATGTACGATTAAGAAAACACTAAAATGTTTGGGTCAGAGAGAGAAATGAATGGTGCGCTAAAAATCTGACATCCTCTTAGTGTTATCAAGTAGAAGAAGAAGTTGATTGTTGACAATTTGACATTTAACATTAACTGTGGTAGGTATTATGATTGGAAGTAAAAGTAATTAGCAGGGCTGTGAATTTAATGCAATGAAAAAGTGTTAAATATTTGCCTGCATGTATGCACTAAAAACAGACAAATATATGCACTGAAATATTCAAAAGTATGCACTTAAAATTCAAAAAAATACTGAATGAAAACGTTTTTATTAACATTTTTTTAAATTAATAAATTATAATTCAAATTGGTTTACAAAAAAAATTCTTTATTTACACACTTGGTAGGTAGGTAACGGATGAACCGAAAATATAAAAACATTTTAAGAAAATAAGCATAAATACGAAGAAATCATGAAAACATGCAATTATATTAACTAACCAAAAAAAAAAAACGCATATTGGTAACGGTGTTGTAATAATAGGGATCTCCCAAAAAAAATACGTACTAATAGTTCAAACAAATCATAAAGGCTAACTGCAATAAATATTGATTTATGAAAAAGTATATTAAAAAGCATTATTATTATAAATGAAACAAAACTATGAACTATGGACCGTGACATAATATAGGTATTTCTATATATTTAGCTCCATAATTTCTGTTAAAATATTAGGAAAATGTATTAAGCACCGTAAAAGTGCTAAATTTGAGCTATTACTTAAAATTTTATATTCATAACAAATTATCATAGAAAGTTAGGTACTGTTATTCCACATACTTATTATAGTTTAATTTAACTACAACATTCTAGTAGAGTCTGATAAAATTCTGATTTAAATACTAAACTACGGGTCTGAAATTTAGTTTATATACCTAGATCTAAATAATCCAAAACATATATTGCTTCAAAATATAAAAATAAAATGTCTTGTACTGTAGTAGGTAGGTAACTTTCAAAAAAAAAACTAAAAAAAATCATACTTGAAATCTATGTATAATATACGTATATTGTAATAAATGTTCAAATGTTTACTATAGTACATTATAAAAATTAACTTAAGTTCAATATAATACATTATAACAGGTGTTCAAATAACCATTTCATACTAAAAATGTTGTTAATTCACACAGTCTCTCTTCAATTTTAAATTTTTTTTTAAATCATCTATAAAATATAAATGTTTAGTAAATTGGAAGACTTGATTAAGTATTTAACCATTTATCTAAAAGAGATGTGCTGGGTCGCCACATTAGTATATCGAGGGGCCATGGTGCAAGTGTCGTCCATAAATATCATAAAATATATTATATTAGAAATACAAACTTAATATTTCACTAACAGTAAATATTATAAAAAAATATTACGAAATGTCCTATACTCATATTATATTATGATTGTATTAGTTACAAACTCTCGAATTAAGCGTTATGTTTGAGGATTTAATTAATTTCCTAAAAGGAAATTCCTCAAGCTTGCCTCAGTAAGTTGAGGGACCGTAGTTAAAGTGCCGTCCACCAATAAATGACCCTAAAAAAAAAACGATTAATTCAAATATAGAAGGTACTTATATCATATACTTTTATCAAAGTATGATTGTGTTAGCCACAGTCTTGTGTAAATTATATTGTCTTATGTTTTCCCAATCTAATAATACAAAATACTGAAAATTAATGAAATCAAAAATATTAGTAGGTACAATAGAGAGACTGTGCATTGATTTACAATTTTGTCTTAAATGTACTTTTTGCATAGAGAATAATATGAAGGTGGGCTGGGCTTAGACGCTGATAATTCATTAATAGAGACGCGTTGATCGCTTTTATGTGCTTCAAATCAGTGGCGTAGCCAGGATTTCTAAAGGGGGAGGGGCCAAAAAAAATCTTATAAAAATTAAATTTTTACTGTTTTCATTATAAAAAATAATTGAGATAATTCGTATACTTATTATGTGACCACATAAAACACTAAATACATCCGGCTGAAATTAACAAAATATTTAACAACTTTTTATTTATAATAATTTATTGCAAACAACTTAATAAATAGAAGGTAAATATATTTAATACTATTATTATGTCCAATCTACAACTTTCATCCTCCTAGGAGATTTATTTATAAATGCAGTTATTATATCTTTTTCTACGTTTTCATATTCCAATTCATCTTTATTTATTGTAGCTAAGGCCAAACCATTCAACCTTTCTTCATTCATTGTAGCTCTTAAATATGTTTTCAGTCTTTTAAGAACTGAAAATGTACGTTCTGGAGTAGCGGATGTTACAGGCAGAGTAGCAAATAATTGAAGAATCTTCTTTATATTTGGAAAAAGCTCTGTGCAGTGTTGAATTGCTTCTACAGCAGTCTCTGGTAAATTTTCTCTCAATTGCCATTGATTTCTCCGTATGAATAACTCGGCTTTCAAACATGTATTCATACTAACTAAAAAGTCATCCTCGTAAATAGAAGCAGCAGCTAAGATTGCTTGGTCATCATAATGTGACAAATTAGATGGTATGAGTCCTTCTAGTGGTATAATTGTTTCTAGTATTTTATCAAATCTTGAATGCAACTGTAAGATTAAATTATCAAGAAATGGTATAAATATTACTATTTTATAATATTCCTCTGCGTCTTTGGCATTGACATTGTTTCGGGCAGTTTGTCTCCCACAGATTCGAGGCATGCGTATTTCAATTTCAAGTTCAGAAGCTATTGTGGTAACATTTTTCATTATTTCCTTAAAGGATTTATCAGCATCTTCTCGAATGGCTTCTAAAGCTTTTCTAACAATCATAACATCATTTAAAGCTTTAGATAGGTCTTGCTGTTTACTTTGTAGTACTTGACTTAATTGTATTATATATGAGAAGCAAGTTACAGCTACTTCCAGAGAGATAAGGAAATCACTCTTAGTTATAGCACTCACATATAACGACGCTTTGGTTGACGTTTCAGGATTTGTATCATATTTCTCAAGATGTTCTAGAGTAGAAATTATATAAATGTACAGTTCTTTGAATGTTATAAGTGAATCATGTCGATCAACCCATCGTGTTTCACAAAGTTTTTTTAATTTTGTTTTTTTTTTGTATTATGACCACTTTTATTAGAATTACTTGCATCAATGAAATGTTTTAATTTATCCATACGTTTCGCTGAATAAGAAAAAAATGTAGCAACTGTACCAATTATACCGTTCATATTTTTAATTGAAGATACCTCGCATGCCTTTGAGAGACAGAGGTTTAAAGAATGACTAAAACAGTGGGTTACTGGGTAGCCGACGATATATAAAATTCACTGCTGATCGCCTAGACCAGTGGTGGCCAAACTTTTTTTACCTCGGGCTAGAAAAAAAAAAAATTTTTACCGCGGGCCATAAAAATTTTTTTTACTTTTAAGTAATCAGAATTTTAGGTATAGGTACATAATTTCATATTTAACGACGTTTTTATTGTACATAATAATTTTAATGTCTTTATTTAATACTTAACTTAATAATTACTACAAATGAAAAAAAATTAAATCGGCTTACATTTTCAAAAATTATTTTTAAATAAATTATTAACTTTTTTTTTTTCTGTTTATAACCGACGGCGCCGCGGGAACTGCTTTCGCATTACTGCCGCGGCGCCGCCATCGTTTATTATACATAAAGTTAATACAATTTATATAATGTTTTACACCTGTTTTTTTTTTTTTTTGGGTCCCCTGAGGGCGCACATTTAAATTAATTTTATTACATTTTATCGGGTGAGGAATAACATTTTGGCTGAAGGCCTGCTGATTTCGTTTGTCTGTTCTCGACCCAGCTTCGCTGCCCGCCAGTCTTGACTTCTCGTTCGTCGCGTCTTCTCCTTGAGCTGTTGTGGAGTTCGCGTGTCGCCGTTGTTGGTTTCCTAGTTTTCCTTCTGTTTCCTCCGTGTGTCTTGCTACTGCTGCTCGGTGCGTATTGGGTCCCCGGTCGGCGGAGACTTGAGGCGTTCGGCCCGAGGAAAGGCGCTCACCCGGACGGTGACCAAGCCGTGCTGTGGGTGTCCTACTAATGCCCAAGGGCACAATTGCCGCTGTGGGCAGTTTCGGATGATGGTACTGTGGCGCTGGGCGATCTAACCGTTTGTTCCCCGCTTCCCGGTTGTCTTCGCATCGAGCCTTCGGTCTGTTGTCGGTGGTTGGAGGGCGATGTTGGCCCTCTGGTCGCTGGTGTTGACCCGCCGGTGTTCGGTTTTATACAGTTTTCCTTCTGTTTCCTCCGTGTCTCTTGCTGCGTGCTGCTCGGTGCGTTGAGTCCCCGGTCGGCGGAGACTTGAGGCGTTCGACCCGAGCGCCCTTCCACATCAATCGCGATCACCCGGACGGTGACCAAGCCGTGCTGTGGGTGTCCTACTAATGCCCAAGGGCACAATTGCCGCTGTGGGCAGTTTTGGATGATGGTACTGAGGCGCTGGGCGATCTAACCGTTTGGTCCCCGCTTCCCGGTTGTCTTCGCGTCGAGCCTTCGGTCGGTTGTCGGTGGTTGGAGGGCGATGTTGGCCCTCTGGTCGCTGGTGTTGACCCGCCGGTGTTCGGTTTTATACAGTTTGCCTTCTGTGCCTCCCCCGTTGGCCGGAACCGGAATTCCGTTTCCAGTCGGCACCGCGTGGAGGTGGGGGTAGGACTCTGCCGACCTAAATAAATTATTAACTACACATATAAAAATAAATATAAAATAGGTATACAAAATATCGTTTTACACTTACAAAACATATTTTAAAATGTATTAACTTGACTGATCACGACTGATCACGATGGCTGTAGAAACTACAATGTAGATAAAATTGGTCGCGCAACGAGCACATTAATATTACTCGTTGTAGGTACCTACATTGATGTTTCTACGAAAATAAGATAAGATAAGATAATGCTATTTATAATATGTTTATAGAATATATACTGTATTTTCAATTTTTTTTTTTTTTCGTAAATGTAAAATATTATAGTTCTTTCGCGGGCCAGATATTAAATGATGTTGTGCCGGAGTTGGCCCGCGGGCCGTAGTTTGGCCACTACTGGCCTAGACAAAACGATTGGTAACATTAGACGTGTTAGTAAGTGGTGATACCACGACGTATCACCACACTCACGTTTGAAACCGAATAGGTACAACTACAGCGACACAGATATATATAATAAACAAAATTTAAGAAGACCATCATAAATCGTGATAATGAATAACATTTCTACTTTTTTAATACTATGGACGTGCTGATATAAAAACAAAAATAATGAAAAAAAAAAAACACGGTCGATGGGGGGGGGGGCATGGCCCCTCTGCCCTCCCCCTTGGCTACGCCACTGCTTCAAATTGTTTACACGAGTGAGCTGGGTATGGCTCCATCGTAGATAATAAAGATAACATAATGGTCTTATCCGCGGTCTTCGAGGGGAACAATTGAGGCCAAATAAAGTATACCTATCTCGAGTATCGACTTTCAATATAAAGGAGCCTCAATTGCCTTCCGCGGGAACACGGCCTAAAATGTATTTAACATAGGCGTGGACTATCCATATCTTTATTATCTATGGACTTCATCCATAGCATGGATTAAGGTGTCAACAATCTAAGGATCAACTTGATAATCAAACACTTAAGTTCAGCAACCTGCAAATCAGGATCTGTTTATTCAATGTGTCCTAATAAGTCATAAGAAGGTTAGTTAGGTAAACCTACGGTTAGTTGAAGCTATGGTAATGATAGACGACTACCATCACCGGTCGTGAGCTTTGCGACGATCTTTTCCTACTAACTATCAAGGTAATCGATATTGTAAACATAACAATGAACGGAAATATTTAAATATTATTAATTTGGTTAGGTTAGGTTAGGTTAGGATAGGGCAGGAAATTAGATGTTAACTAATTATCATAGTTTTTAACACGGTCTTAAAGACTGTCAGCAAGAGTTGTACCAGTATAGTTATTAAAAACTTCAATACAGCCAACATTAAATAATGATTTTTTTACCACAACAAATTATAAAATGTATTTTAAAATATAACAAAATATTATTTTATCAGGGTTTTATAAGGTTTTCAATACGTATGAGTTTTTGTAAATAGAAAATGTATAAAATCAATAGTTTTAATATAATATATGGTTTTGTGTTTTAATATCCTATTGTCAAAGAATTCTCAGGGTTTCCTTTCCACATTTTTTTACATTGTACTAAATCTAATTTTTTTCCGCACATATTTACAAAGACTAAAACAGATATCTGACTATGTTTTTATTTGCATTTAGACTTTATAGTTTGTAATATAATATTGACTGTAGACCCACCAAACACAATATTATTTTAAATTAAACATTTTATGTCCTTCATAAATTACAATCACAAAGTAGAGTCCGTGCAGGACCTTTTCTCATTTAATTTCTTTGCATCCCTTATAATTTACATTCATTTTTATACATTTTCTAATACATATATTACCGTGATACACCTCTGATCATAATAACTGTTCGCATTATTATAATGTAAAGAACACCTAGTTTTTGGATTGTAGTTAATGTGTATTGCAGTATTTAGCTTCCAGCGTATTCTTTTGTTTAGTGTTATTTCACCCAGATTTCTCAAACAATTATTTTTTCACTTCATTAAACTCTAGTAGATTTATTTGTATAAATATTTTTCAAGATTAACAGGCTATACCTGGGAGTACGCCGAGTACCTGTGTACATAATATATAATTTGAAAAGAGACTGGCTAGGTTCTCTCACGTTCCCCATTCAATTTCTTTTTTATATATTTAACTTTTTTTGATTCGTTTATATATATCTTTTTTTAAAACACTAACTTGTTTTATGATTAAACCTCTAGCCAAATTTTTTAAACATTGACAATCTGGTACCATTTGAATAATCCTTGTTTAATGAAATAAATAATTTAAATAGTTTTTTCTGTTTGAGAAGCTGGGCATTTTAGTTTGTACTTTATAATGTGGAATCACATAGTTAAATTTCTTCAAAATTTTTTTTTGGTTTCCTAAAATGCATTTGCCTGCGGGCGCAAACACCTTCCTTCAATTTTTTTTTTAGTAATGCAACTCTAGTTGAATATTTTGTATTGACTTGAAAATTGAGAACTAGGTGCCCTGTGAATGATCATTCTTGAATTAACTAAATATTGTAAATAGTTTTTTTTGTTTAAGAAGCTGGGCATTTTAGTTTGTACTTTGTAATGTGTGATCATACAGTTAAATTTATTCAAAATTTTTTTTTGGTTTCCTAAAATGCATTAGCCTGCGGGCGCCAACACCCTCCTTCAATTTTTTTTTATGATTTAACCTCTAGCCAAATTTTTTTAACATTGACAATCTGGTACCTCTAAATAATCCTTATCATTCATGAACTAAATATTTTGAATAGTTTTTTCTGTTTGAGAAAATGGGCATTTTAGTTTGTACTTTGTAATGTGTATTCCTAGAGTTAAATTTTTTTAAAATTTTTTTTTTGGTTTCCTAAAATGCATTTGCCTGCGGGCGCTAACACCCTCCTTCAATTTTTTTTTTGGAATGCAACTCTAGTTGAATATTTTGTATTGACTTGAAAATTGAGAACTTGGTGCCCTGTGAATAGTCATTCTTGAATTAACTAAATATTGTAAATAGTTTTTTTTGTTTAAGAAGCTGGGCATTTTAGTTTGTACTTTGTAATGTGTGATCATACAGTTAAATTTATTCAAAATTTTTTTTTGGTTTCCTAAAATGCATTAGCCTGCGGGCGCCAACACCCTCCTTCAATTTTTTTTTATGATTTAACCTCTAGCCAAATTTTTTTAACATTGACAATCTGGTACCTTTAAATAATCCTTATCATTCATGAACTAAATATTTTGAATAGTTTTTTCTATTTGAGAAAATGGGCATTTTAGTTTGTACTTTGTAATGTGTATTCCTAGAGTTAAATTTTTTCAAAATTTTTTTTTTGGTTTCCTAAAATGCATTAGCCTGCGGGCGCCAACACCCTCCTTCAATTTTTTTTTATGATTTAACCTCTAGCCAAATTTTTTAAACATTGACAATCTGGTACCTTTAAATAATCCTTATCATTCATGAACTAAATATTTTGAATAGTTTTTTCTGTTTGAGAAGCTGGGCATTTTAGTTTGTACTTTATAATGTGGAATCACATAGTTAAATTTCTTCAAAATTTTTTTTTGGTTTCCTAAAATGCATTTGCCTTCGGGCGCTAACACCTTCCTTCAATATTTTTTTTAGTAATGCAATTCTAGTTGAATATTTTGTATTGACTTGAAAATTGAGAACTAGGTGCCCTGTGAATGATCATTCTTGAATGAACTAAATATTGTAAATAGTTTTTTTTGTTTAAGAAGCTGGGCATTTTAGTTTGTACTTTGTAATGTGTGATCATACAGTTAAATTTATTCAAAATTTTTTTTTGGTTTCCTAAAATGCATTAGCCTGCGGGCGCCAACACCCTCCTTCAATTTTTTTTTATGATTTAACCTCTAGCCAAATTTTTTTAACATTGACAATCTGGTACCTTTAAATAATCCTTATCATTCATGAACTAAATATTTTGAATAGTTTTTTCTGTTTGAGAAAATGGGCATTGTAGTTTGTACTTTGTAATGTGTATTCCTAGAGTTAAATTTTTTCAAAATTTTTTTTTGGTTTCCTAAAATGCATTAGCCTGCGGGCGCCAACACCCTCCTTCAATTTTTTTTTATGATTTAACCTCTAGCCAAATTTTTTTAACATTGACAATCTGGTACCTCTAAATAATCCTTATCATTCATGAACTAAATATTTTGAATAGTTTTTTCTGTTTGAGAAAATGGGCATTTTAGTTTGTACTTTGTAATGTGTATTCCTAGAGTTAAATTTTTTTAAAATTTTTTTTTTGGTTTCCTAAAATGCATTTGCCTGCGGGCGCTAACACCCTCCTTCAATTTTTTTTTTGGAATGCAACTCTAGTTGAATATTTTGTATTGACTTGAAAATTGAGAACTTGGTGCCCTGTGAATAGTCATTCTTGAATTAACTAAATATTGTAAATAGTTTTTTTTGTTTAAGAAGCTGGGCATTTTAGTTTGTACTTTGTAATGTGTGATCATACAGTTAAATTTATTCAAAATTTTTTTTTGGTTTCCTAAAATGCATTAGCCTGCGGGCGCCAACACCCTCCTTCAATTTTTTTTTATGATTTAACCTCTAGCCAAATTTTTTTAACATTGACAATCTGGTACCTTTAAATAATCCTTATCATTCATGAACTAAATATTTTGAATAGTTTTTTCTATTTGAGAAAATGGGCATTTTAGTTTGTACTTTGTAATGTGTATTCCTAGAGTTAAATTTTTTCAAAATTTTTTTTTTGGTTTCCTAAAATGCATTAGCCTGCGGGCGCCAACACCCTCCTTCAATTTTTTTTTATGATTTAACCTCTAGCCAAATTTTTTAAACATTGACAATCTGGTACCTTTAAATAATCCTTATCATTCATGAACTAAATATTTTGAATAGTTTTTTCTGTTTGAGAAGCTGGGCATTTTAGTTTGTACTTTATAATGTGGAATCACATAGTTAAATTTCTTCAAAATTTTTTTTTGGTTTCCTAAAATGCATTTGCCTTCGGGCGCTAACACCTTCCTTCAATTTTTTTTTTAGTAATGCAATTCTAGTTGAATATTTTGTATTGACTTGAAAATTGAGAACTAGGTGCCCTGTGAATGATCATTCTTGAATGAACTAAATATTGTAAATAGTTTTTTTTGTTTAAGAAGCTGGGCATTTTAGTTTGTACTTTGTAATGTGTGATCATACAGTTAAATTTATTCAAAATTTTTTTTTGGTTTCCTAAAATGCATTAGCCTGCGGGCGCCAACACCCTCCTTCAATTTTTTTTTATGATTTAACCTCTAGCCAAATTTTTTTAACATTGACAATCTAGTACCTTTAAATAATCCTTATCATTCATGAACTAAATATTTTGAATAGTTTTTTCTGTTTGAGAAAATGGGCATTGTAGTTTGTACTTTGTAATGTGTATTCCTAGAATTAAATTTTTTCAAAATTTTTTTTTGGTTTCCTAAAATGCATTAGCCTGCGGGCGCCAACACCCTCCTTCAATTTTTTTTTATGATTTAACCTCTAGCCAAATTTTTTTAACATTGACAATCTGGTACCTCTAAATAATCCTTATCATTCATGAACTAAATATTTTGAATAGTTTTTTCTGTTTGAGAAAATGGGCATTTTAGTTTGTACTTTGTAATGTGTATTCCTAGAGTTAAATTTTTTTAAAATTTTTTTTTTGGTTTCCTAAAATGCATTTGCCTGCGGGCGCTAACACCCTCCTTCAATTTTTTTTTTGGAATGCAACTCTAGTTGAATATTTTGTATTGACTTGAAAATTGAGAACTAGGTGCCCTGTGAATGATCATTCTTGAATGAACTAAATATTGTAAATAGTTTTTTTTGTTTAAGAAGCTGGGCATTTTAGTTTGTACTTTGTAATGTGTGATCATACAGTTAAATTTATTCAAAATTTTTTTTTGGTTTCCTAAAATGCATTAGCCTGCGGGCGCCAACACCCTCCTTCAATTTTTTTTTATGATTTAACCTCTGGCCAAATTTTTTTAACATTGACAATCTGGTACCTTTAAATAATCCTTATCATTCATGAACTAAATATTTTGAATAGTTTTTTCTGTTTGAGAAAATGGGCATTTTAGTTTGTACTTTGTAATGTGTATTCCTAGAGTTAAATTTTTTCAAAATTTTTTTTTGGTTTCCTAAAATGCATTAGCCTGCGGGCGCCAACACCCTCCTTCAATTTTTTTTTATGATTTAACCTCTAGCCAAATTTTTTTAACATTGACAATCTGGTACCTCTAAATAATCCTTATCATTCATGAACTAAATATTTTGAATAGTTTTTTCTGTTTGAGAAAATGGGCATTTTAGTTTGTACTTTGTAATGTGTATTCCTAGAGTTAAATTTTTTTAAAATTTTTTTTTTGGTTTCCTAAAATGCATTTGCCTGCGGGCGCTAACACCCTCCTTCAATTTTTTTTTTTGGAATACAACTCTAGTTGAATATTTTGTATTGACTTGAAAATTGAGAACTTGGTGCCCTGTGAATAGTCATTCTTGAATTAACTAAATATTGTAAATAGTTTTTTTTTGTTTAAGAAGCTGGGCATTTTAGTTTGTACTTTGTAATGTGTGATCATACAGTTAAATTTATTCAAAATTTTTTTTTGGTTTCCTAAAATGCATTAGCCTGCGGGCGCCAACACCCTCCTTCAATTTTTTTTTATGATTTAACCTCCAGCCAAATTTTTTTAACATTGATAATCTGGTACCTTTAAATAATCCTTATCATTCATGAACTAAATATTTTGAATAGTTTTTTCTATTTGAGAAAATGGGCATTTTAGTTTGTACTTTGTAATGTGTATTCCTAGAGTTAAATTTTTTCAAAATTTTTTTTTTGGTTTCCTAAAATGCATTAGCCTGCGGGCGCCAACACCCTCCTTCAATTTTTTTTTATGATTTAACCTCTAGCCAAATTTTTTAAACATTGACAATCTGGTACCTTTAAATAATCCTTATCATTCATGAACAAAATATTTTGAATAGTTTTTTCTGTTTGAGAAGCTGGGCATTTTAGTTTGTACTTTATAATGTGGAATCACATAGTTAAATATCTTCAAAATTTTTTTTTGGTTTCCTAAAATGCATTTGCCTTCGGGCGCTAACACCTTCCTTCAATTTTTTTTTTAGTAATGCAACTCTAGTTGAATATTTTGTATTGACTTGAAAATTGAGAACTAGGTGCCCTGTGAATGATCATTCTTGAATGAACTAAATATTGTAAATAGTTTTTTTTGTTTAAGAAGCTGGGCATTTTAGTTTGTACTTTGTAATGTGTGATCATACAGTTAAATTTATTCAAAATTTTTTTTTGGTTTCCTAAAATGCATTAGCCTGCGGGCGCCAACACCCTCCTTCAATTTTTTTTTATGATTTAACCTCTAGCCAAATTTTTTTAACATTGACAATCTGGTACCTTTAAATAATCCTTATCATTCATGAACTAAATATTTTGAATAGTTTTTTCTGTTTGAGAAAATGGGCATTTTAGTTTGTACTTTGTAATGTGTATTCCTAGAGTTAAATTTTTTCAAAATTTTTTTTTGGTTTCCTAAAATGCATTAGCCTGCGGGCGCCAACACCCTCCTTCAATTTTTTTTTATGATTTAACCTCTAGCCAAATTTTTTTAACATTGACAATCTGGTACCTCTAAATAATCCTTATCATTCATGAACTAAATATTTTGAATAGTTTTTTCTGTTTGAGAAAATGGGCATTTTAGTTTGTACTTTGTAATGTGTATTCCTAGAGTTAAATTTTTTTAAAATTTTTTTTTTTGGTTTCCTAAAATGCATTTGCCTGCGGGCGCTAACACCCTCCTTCAATTTTTTTTTTTGGAATACAACTCTAGTTGAATATTTTGTATTGACTTGAAAATTGAGAACTTGGTGCCCTGTGAATAGTCATTCTTGAATTAACTAAATATTGTAAATAGTTTTTTTTGTTTAAGAAGCTGGGCATTTTAGTTTGTACTTTGTAATGTGTGATCATACAGTTAAATTTATTCAAAATTTTTTTTTGGTTTCCTAAAATGCATTAGCCTGCGGGCGCCAACACCCTCCTTCAATTTTTTTTTTATGATTTAACCTCTAGCCAAATTTTTTTAACATTGACAATCTGGTACCTTTAAATAATCCTTATCATTCATGAACTAAATATTTTGAATAGTTTTTTCTATTTGAGAAAATGGGCATTTTAGTTTGTACTTTGTAATGTGTATTCCTAGAGTTAAATTTTTTCAAAATTTTTTTTTTGGTTTCCTAAAATGCATTAGCCTGCGGGCGCCAACACCCTCCTTCAATTTTTTTTTATGATTTAACCTCTAGCCAAATTTTTTAAACATTGACAATCTGGTACCTTTAAATAATCCTTATCATTCATGAACTAAATATTTTGAATAGTTTTTTCTGTTTGAGAAAATGGGCATTTTAGTTTGTACTTTGTAATGTGTATTCCTAGAGTTAAATTTTTTCAAAATTTTTTTTTTGGTTTCCTAAAATGCATTTGCCTGCGGGCGCTAACACCCTCCTTCAATTTTTTTTTTTGGAATGCAACTCTAGTTGAATATTTTGTATTGACTTGAAAATTGAGAACTTGGTGCCCTGTGAATAGTCATTCTTGAATTAACTAAATATTGTAAATAGTTTTTTTTTGTTTAAGAAGCTGGGCATTTTAGTTTGTACTTTGTAATGTGTGATCATACAGTTAAATTTATTCAAAATTTTTTTTTGGTTTCCTAAAATGCATTAGCCTGCGGGCGCCAACACCCTCCTTCAATTTTTTTTTATGATTTAACCTCTAGCCAAATTTTTTTAACATTGACAATCTGGTACCTTTAAATAATCCTTATCATTCATGAACTAAATATTTTGAATAGTTTTTTCTATTTGAGAAAATGGGCATTTTAGTTTGTACTTTGTAATGTGTATTCCTAGAGTTAAATTTTTTCAAAATTTTTTTTTTGGTTTCCTAAAATGCATTAGCCTGCGGGCGCCAACACCCTCCTTCAATTTTTTTTTATGATTTAACCTCTAGCCAAATTTTTTAAACATTGACAATCTGGTACCTTTAAATAATCCTTATCATTCATGAACTAAATATTTTGAATAGTTTTTTCTGTTTGAGAAAATGGGCATTTTAGTTTGTACTTTGTAATGTGTATTCCTAGAGTTAAATTTTTTCAAAATTTTTTTTTTTGGTTTCCTAAAATGCATTTGCCTGCGGGCGCTAACACCCTCCTTCAATTTTTTTTTTTGGAATGCAACTCTAGTTGAATATTTTGTATTGACTTGAAAATTGAGAACTTGGTGCCCTGTGAATAGTCATTCTTGAATTAACTAAATATTGTAAATAGTTTTTTTTGTTTAAGAAGCTGGGCATTTTAGTTTGTACTTTGTAATGTGTGATCATACAGTTAAATTTATTCAAAATTTTTTTTTGGTTTCCTAAAATGCATTAGCCTGCGGGTGCCAACACCCTCCTTCAATTTTTTTTTATGATTTAACCTCTAGCCAAATTTTTTTAACATTGACAATCTGGTACCTTTAAATAATCCTTATCATTCATGAACTAAATATTTTGAATAGTTTTTTCTATTTGAGAAAATGGGCATTTTAGTTTGTACTTTGTAATGTGTATTCCTAGAGTTAAATTTTTTCAAAATTTTTTTTTTGGTTTCCTAAAATGCATTAGCCTGCGGGCGCCAACACCCTCCTTCAATTTTTTTTTATGATTTAACCTCTAGCCAAATTTTTTAAACATTGACAATCTGGTACCTTTAAATAGTCCTTATCATTCATGAACTAAATATTTTGAATAGTTTTTTCTGTTTGAGAAGCTGGGCATTTTAGTTTGAACTTTGTAATGTGGAATCATACAGTTAAATTTATTCAACATTTTTTTTTGGTTTCCTAAAATGCATTTGCCTGCGGGGGCCAACACCTTCCTTCAATTTTTTTTTAGTAATGCAACTCTAGTTGAATATTTTGTATTGACTTGAAAATTGAGAACTAGGTGCCCTGTGAATGATCATTCTTTAATGAACTAAATATTTTAAATAGTTTTTTCTGTTTGAGAAGCTGGGCATTTTAGTTTGTACTTTATAATGTGTGATCATACAGTTAAATTTATTCAAAATTTTTTTTTGTTTTCCTAAAATGCATTAGCCTGCGGGCGCCAACACCCTCCTTCAATTTTTTTTTTATGATTTAACCTCTAGCCAAATTTTTTTAACATTGACAATCTGGTACCCTTTGAATAATCCTTGTTTAATGAAATAAATATTTTAGGTTAAAATACAGTTAGGTTAGGTTAGGTTAGGTTAGGTAAATGCAGGCAAATGCAATTTAGAAAACAAAAAAAAAATTTAGAAAAACTTTAACTGTAAGAATACACATTACAAAGTACAAACTAAAATGCCCAGAATCTTAAACAAAAAAAAACTATTCAAAATATTTAGTTCATTAAAGAAGGAATATTCGTATGGCACCAGGTTAGGCTAAATTTATATAAATTATATTGTGGGAAAACACATTACAAATATCAATCTAAAATCTCCAAAATCTTAAACAGAAAAAATTATTCAAACTATTTTGTTCATTAAAGAATTATTCAAAGGGTACCAGAATGTCAATGTTTAAATACTTTGGCTAGAGTTAAAATCTTTAAAAAAAAATTAAAGGGAGGTGTTGGCGCCAGCAGGCATATAGATTTTAGAAAACAACAATTTATATAAATTTAATTTTATGATTTAATTAAAAAAAATTGAAGGGAGGTGTTGGCGCCCGCATGCAAATGAATTTTAGAAAATAAAAAAAAAATTTGGAAAAAAATGTAGAAAAAACTATTCAAAATATTTAGTTCATTAAAGAATGTATATTCGTATGACACTAAGTTATCAATGTTTAAAAAATTCGGCTAGAGTTAAATCATAAGAAAAAATTGAAGGGAGTTGTTGGCGCCCGCAGGCAAATGCAATTTAGAAAACCAAAAAAAAATTTAGAAAAAAATGTACAGTAGAAACACACATTACGAGGTAAATGTTGAAAAAAATTTTAAATGATGATTTAAATTTAAAATTTTTAAATGTTGAAAAAATTTGGCTACAATGAAAATCATAAAAAAAAAAGTTGACTAACCTGCAGGCATATATATTTTAGAAAACAAAAAAAAAAATTTGGAAAAAAATTTAGAAAAAACTATTCAAAATATTTTGTTCATTAAAGAATTTTCAAGTCAATATAAACTAGAGTTACAGTACTAAAATAAAAAAAAATTGAAGGGAGGTGTGGGTGCCCGCAGGCAAATAGATTTTAGAAAATAAAAAAAAAATTGGAAAAAAATTGGAAAAAAATTTACAGTAGAAACACACATAACGAAGTTCAAACTGAAATGTTTGAGGTAAGGCTAAATTTATATAAATTATATTGTGGGAACACACATTATAAACATCAATCTAAAATCTCCAAAATCTTAAACAGAAAAATTATTCAAAATATTTAGTTCATTAAAGAATTAATCAAAGGGTACCAGACAGTCAATGTTTAAAAAATTTGGCTAGAGTTAAAATCACAAAAAAAAAAATTGAAGGGAGGTGTTGGCGCCCGCAGGCATATAGATTTTAGAAATTGGAAAAATTGAAAAAAAATTTAGAAAAAACTATTCAAAATATTTAGTTCATTAAAGAAGGATTAATCGTGGGGCACCAAGTTAATCAATTTTCAAGTCAATACAAACTAGAGTTACAGTACTAAAAAAAAAAAAATTGAAGGGAGGTGTGGGCGCCCGCAGGCAAATAGATTTTAGAAATCAAAAAAAAAAAAATTACAGTAGATACACACATTACGAAGTTCAAACTAAAATGTCCTGAAACTTAAACCGAAAAAACTATTTAAAATATTTAGTTCATTTGAGAATTATTCAAAGGGTACCAGATTGTCAATGTTTAAAAAATTTGACTTAAGTTAAAATCATAAAAAAAAAATTGAAGGGAGGTGTTGGCGCCCGCAAGCAAATAGATTTTAGAAAACAAAAAAAAATTGGAAAAAAATTTACAGTAGAAACACACATTACGAAGTTCAAACTAAAATGTCCCGAAACTTAAACAGAAAAAACTTTTCAAAATATTTAGTTCATTAAAGAATTATTCAAAGGGTACCAGATTGTCAATGTTTAAAAATTTGGGTAGAGTGAAAATCATAAAAAAAAAATTGAAAGGAGGTGTTGGCGCCTTAAGGCATATAGATTTTAGAAAAAAAAAAAAAAATTTGGAAAAAAATTTAGAAAAAACTATTCAAAATATTTTGTTCATTAAAGAATTTTCAAGTCAATACAAACTAGCATTACAGTACTAAAAAAAAAAATTGAAGGGAGGTGTTGGCGCCCGCAGGCAAATAGATTTTAGAAAAAAAAAAAAAATTGGAAAAAAATTGGAAAAAAATTTACAGTAGAAACACACATTACGAAGTTCAAACTAAAATGTCCCGAAACTTAAACAGAAAAAACTTTTCAAAATATTTAGTTCATTAAAGAATTATTCAAAGGGTACCAGATTATCAATGTTTAAAAATTTGGGTAGAGTGAAAATCATAAAAAAAAAATTGAAGGGAGGTGTTGGCGCCCGCAGGCAAATAGATTTTAGAAAACATAAAAAAAAAATGGAAAAAAATTTACAGTAGAAACACACATTACGAAGTTCAAACTAAAATGTCCCGAAACTTAAACAGAAAAACCTATTCAAAGTATTTAGTTCATTAAAGAAATATTCAAAGGGTATCAGACAGTCAATGTTTAAAAAAATTTGGCTAGAGTTAAAATCACAAAAAAAAAATTGATTGGGGGGTGTTGGCGCCCGCAGGCATATAGATTTTAGAAAACAAAAAAAAAAAATTTGGAAAAAAATTTAGAAAAAACTATTCAAAATATTTAGTTCATTAAAGAAGGATTATTCGTAGGGCACCAAGTTTTCAATTTTCAAGTCAATATAAACTAGAGTTACAGTACTAAAAAAAAAAAAATTGAAGGGAGGTGTGGGCGCCCGCAGGCAAATAGATTTTAAATATCAAAAAAAAAAAATTACAGTAGATACACACATTACGAAGTTCAAACTAAAATGTCCCGAAACTTAAATCGAAAAAACTATTTAAAATATTTAGTTCATTAGAGAATTATTCAAAGGGTACCAGATTGTCAATGTTTAAAAAATTTGACTTAAGTTAAAATCATAAAAAAAAATTGAAGGGAGGTGTTGGCGCCCGCAGGAAAATAGATTTTAGAAAACAAAAAAAAAATTGGAAAAAAATTTACAGTAGAAACACACATTACGAAGTTCAAACTAAAATGTCCCGAAACTTAAACCGAAAAAACAATTTAAAATATTTAGTTCATTAGAGAATTATTCAAAGGGTACCAGATTGTCAAGGTTTAAAATATTTGACTTAAGTTAAAATCATAAAAAAAAAATTGAAAGGAGGTGTTGGCGCCCGCAGGCATATAGATTTTAGAAAACAAAAAAAAATTTGAAAAAAAATTTAGAAAAAACTATTCAAAATATTTAGTTCATTAAAGAAGGATTATTCGTGGGGCACCAAGTTTTCAATTTTCAAGTCAATACAAACTAGAGTTACAGTACTAAAAAAAAAAAATTGAAGGGAGGTGTGGCGCCCGCAGGCAAATAGATTTTAAAAAACAAAAAAAAAAATTTGGAAAAAAATTTAGAAAAAACTATTCAAAATATTTTGTTCATTAAAGAATTTTCAAGTCAATACAAACTAGCATTACAGTACTAAAAAAAAAAATTGAAGGGAGGTGTGGGCGCCCGCAGTCAAATAGATTTTAGAAAAAAAAAAAAAATTGGAAAAAAATTGGAAAAAACTTTACAGTAGAAACACACATATCGAAGTTAAAACTAAAATGTCCCGAAACTTAAACAGAAAAAACTATTCAAAATATTTAGTTCATTAAAGAAATATTCAAAGGGTATCAGACAGTCAATGTTTAAAAAAATTTGGCTAGAGTTAAAATCACAAAAAAAAAATTGATGGGGGGTGTTGGCGCCCGCAGGCATAAAGATTTTAGAAAACAAAAAAAAAATTTGGAAAAAAATTTAGAAAAAACTATTCAAAATAATTTGTTCATTAAAGAATGATTATTCATGGTGCACCACCAAGTTATCAATTTTAAAGTCAATACAAATTATTAAAATATTCAACTAGAGTTATAAAACAAAAAAACAAAATTTGAAGGAAGCAATTGGAAACTAAAGGCAAATGAATTTAAGAAAACCAAAAAAATTTTAGAAAAAATTTAACTGTAAGCATACATATTACAATGTACAAACTAAAATGCCTAGAATCTTAAACAAAAAAAAACTATTCAAATATTTAGTTCATTAAAGAAGGATTATTCGTATGGCACCAGGTAAGGCTAAATTTATATAAATTATATTGTGGGAACACACATTATAAACATCAATCTAAAATCTCCAAAATCTTAAACAGAAAAATTATTCAAAATATTTAGTTCATTAAAGAATTAATCAAAGGGTACCAGATTGTCAATGTTTAAAATATTTGGCTTGAGTTAAAACCATAAAAAAAAAATTGAAGGGAGGTGTTGGCGCTCGCAGGCAAATAGATTTTAGAATTTAGAAATTGGAAAAATTGGAAAAAAATTTAGAAAAAACTATTCAAAATATTTAGTTCAATAAAGAAGGATTAATCGTGGGGCACCAAGTTATCAATTTTCAAGTCAATACAAACTAGAGTTACAGTACTAAAAAAAAAAAAAATTGAAGGGAGGTGGGCGCCCGCAAGCAAATAGATTTTAGAAATCAAAAAAAAAAATTTTAGTAGATACACACATTACGAAGTTCAAACTAAAATGTCCCGAAACTTAAATCGAAAAAACTATTTAAAATATTTAGTTCATTAGAGAATTATTCAAAGGGTACCAGATTGTCAATGTTTAAAAAATTTGACTTAAGTTAAAATCATAAAAAAAAAATTGAAGGGAGGTGTTGGCGCCCGCAAGCAAATAGATTTTAGAAAACAAAAAAAAATTGGAAAAAAATTTACAGTAGAAACACACATTACGAAGTTCAAACTAAAATGTCCCGAAACTTAAACAGAAAAAACTTTTCAAAATACTTAGTTCATTAAAGAAATATTCAAAGGGTATCAGACAGTCAATGTTTAAAAAAATTTGGCTAGAGTTAAAATCACAAAAAAAAAAATTGATGGGGGGTGTTGGCGCCCGCAGGCATATAGATTTTAGAAAACAAAAAAAAAAAATTTGGAAAAAAATTTAGAAAAAACTATTCAAAATATTTTGTTCATTAAAGAATTTTCAAGTCAATATAAACTAGAGTTACAGTACTAAAATAAAAAAAAATTGAAGGGAGGTGTGGGTGCCCGCAGGCAAATAGATTTTAGAAAATAAAAAAAAAATTGGAAAAAAATTGGAAAAAAATTTACAGTAGAAACACACATAACGAAGTTCAAACTGAAATGTTTGAGGTAAGGCTAAATTTATATAAATTATATTGTGGGAACACACATTATAAACATCAATCTAAAATCTCCAAAATCTTAAACAGAAAAATTATTCAAAATATTTAGTTCATTAAAGAATTAATCAAAGGGTACCAGATTGTCAATGTTTAAAATATTTGGCTTGAGTTAAAACCATAAAAAAAAAATTGAAGGGAGGTGTTGGCGCTCGCAGGCAAATAGATTTTAGAATTTAGAAATTGGAAAAATTGGAAAAAAATTTAGAAAAAACTATTCAAAATATTTAGTTCATTAAAGAAGGATTAATCGTGGGGCACCAAGTTATCAAATTTCAAGTCAATACAAACTAGAGTTACAGTACTAAAAAAAAAAAAAATTGAAGGGAGGTGTTGGCGCCCGCAGGCAAATAGATTTTAAGAACAAAAAAAAAATTGGAAAAAAATTTACAGTAGAAACACACATTACGAAGTTCAAACTAAAATGTCCCGAAACTTAAACAGAAAAAACTTTTCAAAATATTTAGTTCATTAAAGAATTATTCAAAGGGTACCAGATTATCAATGTTTAAAAATTTGACTTAAGTTAAAATCATAAAAAAAAAATTGAAGGGAGGTGTTGGCGCCCGCAGGCAAATAGATTTTAGAAAACAAAAAAAAAAATTGGAAAAAAATTTACAGTAGAAACACACATTACGAAGTTCAAACTAAAATGTCCCGAAACTTAAACAGAAATTAAACCTATTCAAAATATTTAGTTCATTAAAGAATTATTCAAAGGGTACCAGATTATCAATGTTTAAAAAAATTTGGCTAGAGTTAAAATCACAAAAAAAAAATTGATGGGGGGTGTTGGCGCCCGCAGGCATATAGATTTTAGAAAACAAAAAAAAAAATTTGGAAAAAAATTTAGAAAAAACTATTCAAAATATTTAGTTCATTAAAGAAGGATTTTTCGTAGGGCACCAAGTTTTCAATTTACAAGTCAATATAAACTAGAGTTACAGTACTAAAAAAAAAAAAATTGAAGGGAGGTGTGGGTGCCCGCAGGCAAATAGATTTTAAAAATCAAAAAAAAAAAATTACAGTAGATACACACATTACGAAGTTCAAACTAAAATGTCCCGAAACTTAAATCGAAAAAACTATTTAAAATATTTAGTTCATTAGAGAATTATTCAAAGGGTACCAGATTGTCAATGTTTAAAAAATTTGACTTAAGTTAAAATCATAAAAAAAAATTGAAGGGAGGTGTTGGCGCCCGCAGGCAAATAGATTTTAGAAAACAAAAAAAAAATTGGAAAAAAATTTACAGTAGAAACACACATTACGAAGTTCAAACTAAAATGTCCCGAAACTTAAACGGAAAAAACTATTCAAAATATTTAGTTCATTCAAGAAAAATTCAAAGGGTATCAGACAGTCAATGTTTAAAAAATTTGACTTAAGTTAAAATCATAAAAAAAAATTGAAGGGAGGTGTTGGCGCCCGCAGGCAAATAGATTTTGGAAAACAAAAAAAAAATTGGAAAAAAATTTACAGTAGAAACACACATTACGAAGTTCAAACTAAAATGTCCCGAAACTTAAACAGAAAAAACTTTTCAAAATACTTAGTTCATTAAAGAAATATTCAAAGGGTATCAGACAGTCAATGTTTAAAAAAATTTGGCTAGAGTTAAAATCACAAAAAAAAAATTGATGGGGGGTGTTGGCGCCCGCAGGCATATAGATTTTAGAAAACAAAAAAAAAAAATTTGGAAAAAAATTTAGAAAAAACTATTCAAAATATTTAGTTCATTAAAGAAGGATTATTCGTAGGGCACCAAGTTTTCAATTTTCAAGTCAATATAAACTATAGTTACAGTACTAAAAAAAAAAAAATTGAAGGGAGGTGTGGGCGCCCGCAGGCAAATAGATTTTAAATATCAAAAAAAAAAAATTACAGTAGATACACACATTACGAAGTTCAAACTAAAATGTCCCGAAACTTAAATCGAAAAAACTATTTAAAATATTTAGTTCATTAGAGAATTATTCAAAGGGTACCAGATTGTCAATGTTTAAAAAATTTGACTTAAGTTAAAATCATAAAAAAAAATTGAAGGGAGGTGTTGGCGCCCGCAGGCAAATAGATTTTAGAAAACAAAAAAAAAATTGGAAAAAAATTTACAGTAGAAACACACATTACGAAGTTCAAACTAAAATGTCCCGAAACTTAAACAGAAAAAACTATTCAAAATATTTAGTTCATTCAAGAAAAATTCAAAGGGTATCAGACAGTCAATGTTTAAAAAATTTGACTTAAGTTAAAATCATAAAAAAAAAATTGAAGGGAGGTGTTGGCGCCCGCAGGCAAATAGATTTTAAGAACAAAAAAAAAATTGGAAAAAAATTTACAGTAGAAACACACATTACGAAGTTCAAACTAAAATGTCCCGAAACTTAAACAGAAAAAACTTTTCAAAATATTTAGTTCATTAAAGAATTATTCAAAGGGTACCAGATTATCAATGTTTAAAAATTTGACTTAAGTTAAAATCATAAAAAAAAAATTGAAGGGAGGTGTTGGCGCCCGCAGGCAAATAGATTTTAGAAAACAAAAAAAAAAATTGGAAAAAAATTTACAGTAGAAACACACATTACGAAGTTCGAACTAAAATGTCCCGAAACTTAAACAGAAAAACCTATTCAAAATATTTAGTTCATTAAAGAATTATTCAAAGGGTACCAGATTATCAATGTTTAAAAAAATTTGGCTAGAGTTAAAATCACAAAAAAAAAATTGATGGGGGGTGTTGGCGCCCGCAGGCATATAGATTTTAGAAAACAAAAAAAAAAATTTGGAAAAAAATTTAGAAAAAACTATTCAAAATATTTAGTTCATTAAAGAAGGATTTTTCGTAGGGCACCAAGTTTTCAATTTACAAGTCAATATAAACTAGAGTTACAGTACTAAAAAAAAAAAAATTGAAGGGAGGTGTGGGCGCCCGCAGGCAAATAGATTTTAGAAAACATAAAAAAAAATTGGAAAAAAATTTACAGTAGAAACACACATTACGAAGTTCAAACTAAAATGTCCCGAAACTTAAACAGAAAAAACTTTTCAAAATATTTAGTTCATTAAAGAATTATTCAAAGGGTATCAGATTGTCAATGTTAAAAATTTGGGTAGAGTGAAAATCATAAAAAAAAATTGAAGGGAGGTGTGGCGCCCGCAGGCAAATAGATTTTAGAAAACAAAAAAAAAAATTGGAAAAAAATTTACTTTAGAAACACACATTCCGAAGTAATTGTTGAAAAACATTTTAAATGTTTAAAAAATTTGGCTACAATGAAAATCATAAAAAAAAATTGAAGAGAGGTGTTGGTGCCCGCAGGCAAATGAATTTTAGAAAACAAAAAATAAAAATGTGGAAAAAATTTTACTTTAGGAACACGCTTTAGGAGTACGCGGGTACTCAGCGTACTCCCAGGTATAGCCGGTTAATCTTAAAAAATATTTATAGATAAAAATCTACTAGATTTCAATGAATTGAAAAAAAAATTGTTTGAGAAATCTGTGTGAAATAACACTTAACAAAAGAATACGCTGGAAGCTAAATACTGCAATACATATTAACTACAATCCAAAAACTAAGTATTGTTTACATTATAATAATACGAACAGTTTTTATGATCAGAGGTGTATCATCGTAATACATGTATAAGAAAATGTATAAAAACGAATGTAATTTATAAAGGATGCAAAAAAATTAAATGAGAAAAAGGTCCTGCACGGACTCTACTATTAGATTGTAATTTATGAAGGACATTAAATAATGTTTAATTTAAAATAATATTGTGTTTGGCTGGGTCTACAGTCAATATTAAATTACAGACTATAAAGTCTAAATGCAAATAAAAACATAGTTTTAGTCTTTGTAAATATGTGCGGAAAAAAATTAGATTTAGTCAATGTAAAAAAATGTGGAAAGGAAACCCTGAGAATTCTTTGAAAATAGGATATTAAAACACAAAACTATATATTAAATTAAAACTATTGATTTTATACATTTTCTATTTACAATAGGTAAAGTAAGCATTGAAAACCTTATAAAATCCTAATAAAATTACATTTTGTTATATTTTAAAATACTTTTATAATTTGTTGTGTTAAAAAAATCATTATTTAATGTTGGCTGTATTTAAGTTTTTAATAACTATACTGGTACAACTCTAGCTGACAGTCTTTAAGACCGTGTTAAAAACTATGATAATTAGTTAACGTCTAATTTACTGTCCTATCCTAACCTAACCTAACATAACCAAATTAATAATATTTAAATATTTTCTTTCATTGTTATGTTTATAATATCGAATACCATTATAGTTTGTAGGAAAAGATCATCGCAAAGCTCATGACCAGTGATTGTAGTCGTCTATCATCGCACCATAGCTTCAACTAACCATAGGTTTACCTAACTAACCTTCTTATGACTTATTAGGACACTTTGAATAAAAAGATCCTGAGTTTCAGGTTGCCGAACTTAAGTGTTTGATTATCAAGTTGATCCTTTGTTTGTTGACACCTTAATCCATGCTATGGATGAAGCCCATAGATATGGATAGTCCACGCCTATTTTAAATACATTTCAGGCCGCGTTCCCGGAGGGAAGGCAATTGAGGCTCCTTTATATTGATAGTCGATACTTGACTTGGCCTCAATTGTTCCCCTCGAAGATCAGACCGCTGATAAGACTATTATGTCCTATCCATTATGTTATATCTTTATTATCTATGATGGAGCCATACCCAGCTCACTCGTGTAAACAATTTGAAGCACATAAAAGCGATCAACGAATCTCTATCCATCTTGTGAGTGCCCAATTTTAAGTGGAGCACTCTAGTTTTCATCATTACCAGCTATCCATCGACCGCCGCCCAGAAATACGGATTCCCCGACGGAACGCAACCGCCGCCCGTAACTACAGATGGCGCTATCCGAACGCGCTCCACCCGCGGGAAAAACTGAGATTTCCTTATGAAAATAACAAATTACAAGGACAAAAAGTACATATTCATAATCAGTGCATTTCAAACTATAAGATGGATACTATCGAACACTTCAAACCTGTAGCTGCATCACAAAACACAGAGAAGTGTCACACGATATTCCAATCGGGACCGGCAAGCATTGTACTACATAAATACAGGCCGCCGACCGCCGTATCATCATTGCAAACCCTACCCACTATCATGGGTAGGCCAACAATTTTAAATAACCACCCTCACCAACTTTCGTCCTACTAGTAGAGGCAAAACCCTGGAATAGTTAACGGCATAACCTTCAAAGCAAAGCAAAGCGTATCATCATCATTCCCCCCGCTGAGAAAAAGCGAATAGTGAGCCGGACGGTATTTTAATACCGCCACGAACGGACATTCTACAGTTTGTCCCGGCATATACCCTCCACCACCGCCGCAGTGAGTCGCGAGGTATTGTCGTTACGCGTCCACCGTTACTGAGCGCCGCCGTCCGAGCCGAGTCAGCCAGTTCCATCCGACCAACGTACGACCACCAACGGAACAGATTGTAAAAGGTCCAACACCGTTTGCCGTTTTTTTTTTATCAGCATACAGACATCCGAGCCAAGTCACACTGCTGAAGCCGCCCAGCTGTTCACGCCGGTAATAATTATATTACCGTGCTACTGATCCCGTCATAATGAACACCCGACCAAAAACCGTGAGTTTTATGTTCACGCCTTCCCCCCCCCCCCCACCCATGTTTTATGTGATCCTTTATTAAACTATTTTATCTTACGAGTGTACGAGTATAATTAATTAATTCAAAATAAATACTGTACAACAAATTATTAAAATTGTGTCTGTATGAAAAATAATAAGTTTTTGAGAATAAACGCAACAACAATTCAACCAAAAACACCCTGCGTTTAATTTTCATTACAATCTCATATCTCAACCTTCATATTCTCTATGCAAAAAGTAAATTTAAGACAAATTTGTAAATCAATGCACAGTCTCTCTAGTGTACTAATATTTGTGATTTCATTAATTTTCAGTATTTTGTATAGTTAGTAATGATTAGTAAACCTAACCTACTGAGGCAATCTTGAGGCATTTCCTTTTAGGAAATTAATTAAATCTTCAAACATAGGTAACTCTTAATTCAAGAGTTTGTAACTAATACAATCATAATATAATATGAGTATAGTACATTTCGTAATATTTTTTTATAATATTTACTGTTAGTGAAATATTAAGTTTGTATTTCTAATATAATATATGTTGTGGTATTTATGGACGACACTTGCACCATGGCCCCTCGATATACTAATGTGGCGACCCGGCACATCTCTTTTAGATAAATGATTAAATACTTAATCAAGTCTTCCAATTTACTAAACATTTATGTTTTGTAGATGATTTGAAGAAAAATTTAAAATTGAAGAGAGACTGTGTGAATTAACAAAATTTGTGGTATGAAATGTTTATTTGAACACCTGTTATAATGTATTATATTGAACTTAAGTTAATTTTTTATAATGTACTATAGTAAACATTTGATCATTTATTACAATATACGTATATTATACATAGATTTCAAGTATGATTTTTTTAATTTTTTTTTTTGATAGTTACCTACCTACTACAATACAAGACACTTTATTTTTATATTTTGAAGCAATATATATTTTGGATTATTTAGATCTATATAAACTAAATTTCAGACCCATAGTTTAGTATTTAAAGTTTGTATGATCAAAGTCGTGGAACCAAATTTTATCAGACTCTACTAGAATGTTGTAGTTAAATTAAACTATAATAAGTATGCGGAATAACAGTACCTAACCTTCTATTATAATTTGTTATGAATATAATATTTTAAGTAATAACTCAAATTTAGCACTTTTACGGTACTTAATACATTTTCCTAATATTTTAACAGAAATTATGGAGCTAAAAATATAGAAATACCTATATTATGTCACGGTCCATAGTTGATAGTTTTGTTTCATTTATAATAATAATGCTTTTTAATATACTTTTTCATAAATTAATATTTATTACAGTTGGCTTTTATGATTTGTTTGAACTATTAGTACATATTTTTTTTGGGAGATCCCTATTATTACAACACCGTTACCAATATGCGTTTTTTTTTTGGTTAGTTAATATAATTGCATGTTTTCATGATTTCTTCGTATTTATGCTTATTTTCTTAAAATGTTTTTATATTTTCGGTTCATCCGTTACCTACCTACATACCTACCTACCAAGTGTGTAAATAAAGAATTTTTTGTGTAAACCAATTTGAATTATTATTTATTAATTTAAAAAAATTTAAATAAAAACGTTTTCATTCAGTATTTTTTTGAATATTTTTGAATATTTCAGTGCATATATTTGCCTGTTTTTAGTGCATACATGCAGGCAAATATTTAACACTTTTTCATTGCATTAAATTCACATCCCTGCTAATTACTTTTGTCCAATCATAATACCTACCACAATTAATGTTAAATGTCAAATTGTCAACAATCAACTGCTTCTTCAACTTGATAACACTTAAGAGGATCAGTGGCGTATTTACGGGGGGGGGGATATGGGGGATAGATCCCCCTTGGCCTTTTTTTTTTTAGTCTGTTCCCATAAACCTTAATATACCTACTAGTATGCAAGCCGCAACTGTAATTACCTGTAATCAGTAATCACAAATCACAACTAACGATGTATGAAATCTGATATTATTATAATTAATGAGGAGTGAATATAGGCAAAATTATACACAATCTCAGTGGAACAAATGATAACGTTTGTCCCTGATTTGTATCCACAGTGTCATGTATTCTATTATTAGATCATAAATAAATGTACGATATTTTGATAATATGATCTAATATACCTAACCTATAGTAGGTAATATTCTATTACACAGTAATTGTTTATGATAATCATTAATCTATGCATACTATTCGGTGTTCTGTTTATACTTCATTGCTCAAATGATAATAAATTGAGTATTAAAACAACTATTTAAGAAATATTATATTAATTCGTGATTGAAAGTGATATTTTATGGTCAAATTTACTTTTATTTATATACGGTATTTTATTTTTCAATATAATTTACCTACTTTTTTCAATGACATCAAAAAAGAATACCTTGTTATCATTTTTCACAAGCAATAAAAAAATTCGAAGAGAAAATGAAAATAACGAGACTGAAGTAAGTGCTAATTTTTGTGAAATTTGAAATGTAAATTCAAGTTTTTGTGATATTTAGGTGAACTCACCAGTAAGAAAAATTACAGAAGTAAACAAGTCTGCATGTACCACAAATTCTTTAGAAAGTTTTAGTGAGGCATCAAATTCACGATTACAGCAAGTAATTAATTATTTCATTGAATATATAAAAAGTTAATTGTTCAAATTTCAAATTTGTTTACTTTGTTATTCTTAAAAAGAAACTAACTTAGTTATGCTTATATAGGTTTATATGCTTTTATGATCAGTGGTCACAGCTTATAAATTTATAACTCACTTAAATAGATCTCTTAAATTATTTAGGCATTATATTATTTATATTATATATTATTATATATTTATTAGCTTCAAATAGCATGTTTTACTTGACATATGGAAACAAATACAATTTAATAATTTGGCTTAAAAATTGTTTAATATATTCTAGTTATTATTGTGGCATTAATATAATAATATGTTTCAATTATTTATTAAAGGATGATTTTATTTGTGAAAATAATCAAACGCTCGGCAATGCTAATGACATAGGTTATTTTGTAGAATGTTTATCTTTAACAGATGCTGATAAAAAGCTTGTAAGTTACATACTAGTTGATAAATTATTTCAATACTTAACACATTAATATTTATTGAATTAGTATTTTTTTTAAATTATGCATATTTATTTTTATTTAATGTCTATATTTTAAATTTAATTTTATGATATTTATTAAAACTAATTAGTTTGTTATTTAAAATGATATTTATTCAAGGTGCTAACTAATCTATGGGTACCAGATGTTGAATATAAATTCCCATTGCTTGCAAAAAATGAAAAACGTGGCTTAAGATTTCAGCATAAATGGCTAAAAGAATTTAATTGGCTGGCGTATTCAAATGTCAAAAATGGGACATTCTGTAAATACTGTGTACTGTTTGCAAAAAATGGTGGTGTTGGAAGCCAGCCTTTGGGTAGCATGGTTACTGTTGCTTTCAGCAACTGGAAGAAGGCAAAAGAGGTTTGATAATTTAAATGATTTATTCCAGAGACATTTGCTAAAATATTTAATACATTTTTTTTTAGACTTTTCGGGCTCGTGGAAGTTTGAAATATCATACATTGTCTGTTCTAGACTCTGAACACTTTTTAAAATAATAGAAAAAAAGGAACTGTCTATAATAGAACGCATAGATAATAATAGGTAGGTAATATTAAATGCATAATATGATAACCCTTACTTTAAAGTTAAAATTTTTGAAGTACATTGATTCTGTGAATTTGTTTAGAATGGTACAAATTGAAGAAAATAGAAGGAAAATAGGACCAATTATTGAGTGTATAATTCTATGTGGTAAAGAAGAGTTGGCTTTGAGAGGACATAGAGATTTTGGTGATATCTTAGTAGATGGTAAGCATAAATATAGAAACTAAAAACTAAATTGTATAAACTTTTACCATTTAATAATAATAATACTTAAGTATAATTAAACTGAATTATCAATGTCATATAACTATTGGACAATAATGCTCCAGTCATGCTAATTATGGATTTACAATTATTATTGTAAAAAACATGTTATTATTGTTTGCAACTTTTAACTTTTATTTTTTAGATGATTCAAGGCAAGGCCATTTCCGTGGTATTCTCAAGTACAGAGCAAAAGGAGATGAATTTTTGCGTAATGTTCTTGAGGGTTCAGGGAAACGTAATAAATATACGAGTCCAATTATACAAAATGAAATAATTCAGTCATGTAACACAATTTTACTAAGGAAACTAGTTAATGTGATTAATAAATCTAAATGTTTCTCTGTTCTGGCTGATGAAACAACCGACTATCGACTAAAGAGCAACTCAGTATATGTGTTTGATATATTGATAAAAACAATAAGTTGCATGAGAACTTTTTACGATTTTTTGAAATTGATAGCTTGACTGGTTATGACTTGGCTAACTCAATATTAAATGGTAATTGTAAATAACACATTTATGATTTATTTATTTATTCACTTTATTTATTTATATTATTTAATTACATTTTTTTGTTGGTAGGCTTAAACAGATGTGGAATTGATTGCAATTATTTATATGGCCAAGGCTATGATGGGGCCAGTAATATGGCTGGTCGATTTAAAGGAGTACAGACTATTGTGAAATCTAAATACCCCAACGCTATATAATATGTACATTGTGCAGCACATTCGCTGAATTTAGCTGTTTCAACAGCTAGTGGCATAAAACCTATCAGAAATTGTTTGGGGGTGATCAAAAAAGTTTATAATTTTTTCAATACCCCTAAAAGAAATTCTGTTCTTTTAAATACCATTGAGAATTCAAATAATGCACCCCAAGTAAAACAACTCAAACGGCTTTGTGCTACTCGTTGGATTCAACGTTATGATTCTGTAAATGATTTTTCTGAACTATTTTCATTTGTTCTCAATGCGTTAGACATTATATCTGATTGGAAAGAATCAACAGATGCTGAAATGCTTCAGAAAGCGTTAAAAGATTCAGAGTTTATGATTTCTTTGATTGTTATAAAGGTTCAGATAATATCTATTTTATATACATTTAGGTACATATATTGTGTTATTTTTAAATTTTGTTTTAGGTATTATTTTCTTATAGACTTCCGCTGTGTAAACAATTGCAAAAAGTTCAAATTGATTTGAAAAAGACAATACTCATAGTAGAAAATGTAATAGCTACTTTAAAATGTATCAGAGAAAATAATGAAATAGAATTCAAAATTATCTATAATAATGTCAAAGTAATCTTTTACTTTAATATACTGTTTAATATTTAAAATAATATTTATGATGTACCTACATCATAAATATACCCCCAAATATTTATTAATATATTACAGAAAATGGCAGATGATGTTGGAATTGAATTGCTAGAGAAAAGAATTTCTTCTAAACAAACACATAGAGCTAATCCAAATTTACAAAATCATTCTACCGAACAATACTATCGTGTAACAGTATTTTTACCATATATTGATTACTTTATATCACAACTTACTGAGCGTTTTATAAATCATAAAAGTATTTTTGAAGGTATAAACTAGTTATTACATATTTTATATTATATTTTCAAAAAAAAATCTCTATTGACATTATATTATTATAAATTATAATATAAGTACAAATACTGAATAGCTATATAAATAACTAATTTGCCAAAGTATTTTATTATTTGATATTTACTGTTATAGGGTTCGATTGCATTTTTAAAACACAGCCATTGCCACTAGAGATAAATGACCGAGAACAATTTAATAAGCTTGTGAACATATATTCACCCGTTGTAGATAAATTCAATAGCATAGCTGAATTCAATATGTGGAAAACAAAACTATTTACAAATAATATCATTCTTAGTTCAGGATTACAGGCATTAGAAATTTGTGATAAAGAATTTTATCCCAACATTTACATGTTGATAAAAATATTTTGTACGCTTCCAGTGTCAACAACAACTCCTGAACGATCATTCTCTAATTTAAAAAGAATTAAAACTTATCTCAGGAATAGTATGAATGAAGTAAATTTGCAGATTTTAAATTATGATATATTATTGAAAGTATTTATAAAATTGTGTATTTCATTGTTATTATAGACTAGACTGAATGGATTGGCTCTATTAGCATGCCATACAGAAACAAAGATTACACCAGATGAAGTCATTGATGAATTGTCTCTGAAAAATAGAAGACTGGAGTTTGTTTTGTAAAATCACTGCAAATAAATGGCTATATGTGCCTATGTGTTATATATACCTATGTAGATAATATATATCAATTATCAATATAATTATATGATATTTTACATTTTTACAGAACAAATTATTAATTAGCTAAATATTTTATAAATTTATTTCATTGTGTTGATTATTATAAATCTATATTAAGCTATTAATATATTTTTTATTCATTAGATTATTATGTTAAACTTAAAATGCTATTCATTGATTAATATTGTCTTTTAAAATACCTATACTTGATTAGTGATTAAAAATTAGGGATTAGCAAAAAAAAAAAAGTCTTGCATGACTGGTTTCTTTGGAAATGTATTTCTAATTTCTATATCCCCCCCCCCCCCCTCAAGAAAATCCTAAATACGCCACTGAAGAGGATGTCAGATTTTTAGTGCACCATTTATTTCTCTCTCTGACCCACGCACAATCATTTTAGTGTTTTCTTAATCGTACATTTGGTATGCTACGCGTGGGTCAAAGATGGAAAACAAATAGTGCGCTGACATCCCAACCAGCAACAAGCTTACACGAGTGAGCTGGGTATGGCTCCATCATAGATAATAAAGATATGGATAGGACATAATGGTCTTATCATCGGTCTTCGAGGGGAACAATTGAGGCCAAATAAAGTATACCTATATCGAGTATCGACTATCAATATAAAGGAGCCTCAATTGCCTTCCCCTCCGGGAACGCGGCCTGAAATGTATTTAACATAGGCGTGGACTATCCATGGTGTCAACAATCAAAGGATCAACTTGATAATCAAACAATTAAGTTTGGCAACCTGCAACTCAGGATCTTTTTATTCAAAGTGTCCTAATGAGTCATAAGAAGGTTAGTTAAATAAACCTATGGTTAGTTGAAGCTATGGTGATGATAGACGACTACCATCACTGGTCGTGAGCTTTGTGATGATCTTTTCCTACTAACCATCAAGGTATTCGATATTGTAAACATAACAATGAAAGAAAATATTTATCAACTGATTACGTTACGTATTACCTACGTATTGTTAACATAACTATTCTACCTTTACACTTTTTCTTCCCCCGTCTCTCACAGCTATATACAGGTTCAGCCACTCTCATTCCACACCTCCATATGATCGGTATTCTGTCTATCCATCTCTTCTTCAGTCTTCTCGTCCATCATTTCTCCCGTAAATTAACTTCTACAGCCACTCTCACTATCTCTTATCATACAGTGACCGAACCACCTAAACCTATTCTCTCTTGTTTTCACTACAATATGTACACTACCCTTAATTAATTAATTTCTTATTCTATCCTCTTTTGTACCTTAACACCTTACTTATTATTCTCATATCTGCTACTCTCACTCCACTTACCTACCCTAACCTTACATTTCTTTTTCATCTTTCCCTTCCATACACCAAACATTCTGAAATCCTGTTGACCCATTTCCTTATCTTCGCCATATCACACACTTCCTAATTCCTATTCACTCAGTCTCTAGTTACCTACAAGTCATCGTACTTGATTATCGGTGAAAATATTTAAATATCATTGAGCGAATTCCCTACTCGAAAGAATTGCTTAAAAAAATATCATACCTCACCAATTTTCTAATTTTGAACACGACTTTATTGATAGCCCGAATAGTGTTATACCAGTATAGTTACAATACAAATATTGAAAATTTTCGGGCAATACATCCCCTGATCAATTAACTATAATAAAAAAAAACCTACTGAGAAATAAGAAAATACATACCCCGTGACGGAATCAAAATTTGCTACGAAACTTAGTCTTCGAAACACTGAAACGTTCACACATTTCAATCTGCTTATGATATATTATTCCCAGTTTGAAAATGTTCACTGACGAATACCATTTCTGAAATAACACGCATCTTATGCAGTAAAATGTTCTACAATATTCTAATGACCTATGCGTTACAGTCTACAGATATTATATAAACCTACCAATAAATACCTAATATTAATTTTTATTACACAGAGTTTGTATTTTTAAATGTTGTATTCAAGGATTTATAATTTTTATTTTTATACCTAACAAAAATTACATTTATTCACAAGTCAGTTATCAACTAGAACTCGACTACGAGTAAGACAGCGTTTGGATTGTTCGGACTGGCGAATAATTTATTATTATTATACATTGCGCCTTTGGTAGGTAGTAAACGTATATGCTTCTACGTTACTGAGTTAACAGATTTTCCGTGACAATAAAAATTTAATTCAAGTCTAAAAAGTAAGTAAATGTAAGCCCCAAAATAATATGAAAATAAACTAACACAACAATCGCTTAAAAATTAATTTAATTCAAATAATGAGATGAACCTTATTAGACCATTTAAATTTTCCAGAACAAGCCCCCAGTTGGTCGCATGCCAATTTTAACCATAACTAGACCATACGTTTATAGACATTCTATAATGCATTATCCTGCCGGTGGCCCTAGACACTGTTGGGGAAATAATATTTCTTTAGTAATTAAATTACGATACGAATTATAAGTTACGTAGGTACTTGTCCAATACTCGACTACCAGAATTTAAATTAAAGAATGTGATATACCTAGGTAACCTATCGATCGATTCTAAAACAGAAACTTAACCTAGGTACAAATAATATCATAATATCAAATAGTGAAATGTGAAAATTTGAAGAAAATTTCCTATAGGTATATCCCGTAAAACCCCCAAAATAAAACGTACGTTTGAGGTGTTCTCTTAAAACCCAAATGTTTATACCCGTATCCGTATGCGTCGAAAATGTATGTTTCACATTTAACGAAAACTAAAACTATCGTGACGGAACGGAATTACGAAGAACGTATAAGACAAAAATAATCGTCACCAAGTGGTAGGTATAATCTGCTATGTACTTACAAATCATATTAAATAACATTAATCATTATGTATTTTCTTATTTTATTAGGTATAGGTATAAAAACCTACCTTCCTACTTATAAAACCATTGCCTAATCATTGATTTCAAATTTTAAAAATTATTCTACTATAACAATAAATTAACAGTTGTAGGCAAAGTATTATAATTTAAGGTATTTTTCATAATATCTTAATTTTTGTACACCTATAACAACTGGATTTTAAAAACTACTCTACGCCTAGCGAGTATATAAGTTTGTCTGACAATAAATATTTACATTAAGTCTACCACGTCAACAGAGTAGAAGAACAAAACTTACGTAATTATTTATTATTCCGGCGAAACGCGTTCCCTTCGAGTGTATAATATTTTCTAGTGTCAGAGCTGTGCATCTCCGCCAAGGAAAATGCATATCTCCGATCCAAAAGTTCAGTCTGGATGTATTGAGATTAATGACATTTATAAAAATAGGCACCTAGCTTAATAACCAGAATGGAACGAAATATGTGAGTACGTATTGGAATCGCTGTTCGTCTCAGACGATTGTCATTTGCCATAGATTATTTATAATTATAACCTCACCGTCCTAATCATAGCAAATATATATATGGTCCTAACCGATGGATGATGGATATTTTTACATTATCTTCAAAAAAACATTTATTTGTTTCTATGCGGTAAATTGAATTCAAATTTACAATATAGATAACGGTTTTTTTACTTGGTTTATTAACAAATTCTAATTGATATAAAATAATAATTAAATAAAAATAGTTTTATTGATCCCAATACTTAAAAATAATGTTTCAAATAAAATAATAAAAAGAATTTAAGAAATATTTTAAAATAAAAAACTTCGACAGTAATTCCATATTGGCAAGTGTTGTTTTCTATAGCTGAAAACTGAATAGTTATAGTATCGAACATAATGGGTACGTAAAAAATAGAAATATAAGTAAAATAAATTACCTTTATTTAATTGTATTTAATTTTTTTTTAATAAGTTTTTATAAAATTGACTTCAACCTATATAAATGTTCTAATTTTATTTTTCAATTCGTTGATAATATATGAAACGAATTTTTTGCTTGGAAAGCAATGTCATAGAAAATTCAGAAAATGCAGTTTATATTTAAATCCGTGGCCTAATTATAAATAATAATTTCTGATGCATTGATGCTGAAGATTAAGGGGGTGGACAATCAGTCGTACCGAAATCGAACATCTTAAACACTTAATATAAACAATTTTTCACACACGCGTCATGGTATGAAAATAAAAAATATTTATAATTCATATTTATACCGATTTTCTACCGATTTATGCCGATCTTCTATATTAATAATAATTATAAATATATAGCAATAACAAATCATTTTTGAATAGCGGCCCACCGGAAAGTTCCCAGTATCCCGCCGGATCAGTCCACCCCTGGTTCATATTGTAACCAAATAATCTATTATAAACACAGTTACTTTTTACAGATATTATAAGTTAAAATTTGAACGAAATTACATATTAAAACCAAGAATAACGATTTTAGTTATTTTGTTGTAATTTAAAAATAGTAGGTATTCGCGGATTTATGAAACTTTTAGAGTATATTATTATAATATATATACACGATGACACTTTCAAATGTAATTTTTTAGGCAAAAATGACTTTATCCTACTAAATTGTATGTACTAATGCCTAATAATAAAATAAATTACTTTAATCTCAATATTATTTATTAGTTAACGATGTCTTTGCTCAGAATCGTTTTTCGTTTGTTCGTTTTGTATTTTAATAATTTATCCATGGATATATTATTATTACTAATAATTATAGTAGGTGTGTTTGTTCTATTTCATTAATTTATTTAATACTATACTAATAAATGTATACGCCCTAATCCCTATGATATAGAATATAGATATTAGGTGAACAATAGAAGTTAAGTATGTGACACTAAATTAATAGTTACCTATAACTTATAACGTTGTATTTGGAAAAAAAATTATCAGTTATTAATTAAAATTGTATCTTATGACTATTATCAGTTATAAGCTATAACATATATTTCTATAAATTAAACCAAAACATATATATATTAAGTACCTTATATAGGTAAGCTCCTATTAATTATAATTATTCTACGAACAGGGACTGGAAAAACGACGACGACGTTTATATCTCGCGTATTTTATACATTTCTAACTAAAATATGCGCATACAACACTTGGATAGCACATTTTTCGTGACATTAAATATTTATTTTAAGTCTTAAAAGTAAATTTAAGCCCCAAAAGAATATAAAAACAAACTTACTTTAATTATCGACTCTTTCGGCGGAATCCGTGACGTGTGTGAACTGTGACACCCATGAGGAAACGCTCCAGATTACGGAACTTAAAATATTGTAATTTATGAAAAATAAAATTATACGAAACGCAGTAAGTTTTTTGCTCAAATTTTCGTTGCTTATTGAAATTTTAGAATTTTTAATCGACTGTGTCTTCTGCAACGACTTGGAGATTTGCCATAGATAAATAAATAAATGATATAGATATTATACTAGGTACGTCAATATGATGAATCCACGGATATAATATAATGCAACTTTTTATATCAAAGAGTTCCGTGTTAAGGACCAATTTGTTTATTGAAATTTGATATGACAATAAAACCAAAATAGTTTATAATTTTGAATTTGAATTATAATAATATGATATAGGTATTATTTAAATTATTATTTTCGTTTATCAATTTAATTATTGATTAAGGTGGTGAATAGATATCAGAAGCACAATAATTTTTTTATAAGAGTATATTGTATTTTATGAATTATTAAATAAAAATGTGATTACTGGATTTTAGAGTTAACATAAAGCCAAACGTATACAGTAAATTCATCAAATACCATAATACCAACTAGATTTCTGAAATTCTAAGTATATAATTTTAGATTCTGAGCGGATCGATGACTGTATTAATTTTATAATGATGTGTTCTTAATTTTTTTTAATTTTTTTAATTATTTGTATTTATTTGTTAATAATAATTGAAACTTAAATATTAGCAGTAATCTTGTTCCTTTCACAAAATGTTTTTTAATTATTTTTAATTTAATTTACATTTATACGTTTGGCATTTATCCCAAAGTGATCTCTTAATTCAATTATGAATTTAATAGTTACATTCTCGGTTACATTAATTGGATTATAAATTAGAATAAACTAAAGTTTCCAGCTTCTACTACAACATTATTTTATATTTTATTTTATGTTATTAATTTTTTAAATGCAGTCTGCACCTTGTGTTGGTGATTTTACACGTAATATAAAAATGTATACTAGTGATGAGTAGGTTAGGTTACCAACCTGATTGTTTAATCAAATTATTTACACGATTTCAATAAAAAAATATCTATGAAGTAAAACATCCGCATTTCTATTAACTATAAATTCATAATTGTATGAACTATACATGTTACATATATTTTTCGAAAAAATTATTTGTGTATTGTTATATTATATTATAATGAAATTAATAATTATAGTAAAATATATAATTGCAAGACATTTAATACCTATATCTATAGCCATCTATAGGGTATAAACTACACTAAAAAAGCTGTAAGTATGCTAATAAAATATATGGGGTGTATAATGTATTTATGTATATAAAAATATAAAATATAAAGATTAATAATATTATATTGTTTTAAATATATTGCGCAAACCTAAAGTGATACCCGGCGTATAGTATAACATGCAAAAAGTTGCGTATTAAACTTAACTAACCTATAACGAAGACGGTCTCGCGTATTTTATACATTACGCTTTTGGGATTAAACTTATAAATGCTTCTACGTAACCCAGTTAACAGATTGTCCGTGGCAATAAATATTTAATTTAAGCCTAAAAAGTAAATGTAAAATAGTAATAATATGAAAACAAACTTACGCGTAAGCATCGACTATTCCGGTGAAACCTGGCTAGAGTGCCGCCGTCACCGAAGAAACTATCTTTATCCATCTTCATCTCGCTCTGAACTGAAACTTGAAAGTATCAAAATATTTTATGAAAATAACCTGAATACCTGATCATAACGAAATGTGTGAGTTTGTGTTAGAACTTACATTATAATGTATACGGCTCATAACTGTCGGTCTATATCGATGGCTTATTACTTATTTGTTCACTGAAATTATTAAAATTGTTTATCGTCGCCGACGAATGTCGACAATTGACGATTGCCATAGATAGGTATTATAAAATATATTATTTACTATGATAAATCCATAGAACTTTATATTATACTAAGTATCTATACAGTCTATTGATAAATATTAAATCGAATGTACTTTTACAGAAAGTACTTTGTGATCAGCAATGTACCTATTCTGGTTATCTATTTCAGTTATAGTTTGCATGCCAAATGACTACCGGGATTTAAATTAAAAAAATGTGATTTATAGGTAATCTATTGGCTATTGATCTATTATAAAATAGAAATTTAACTTATACCAATAATATCACGTTTTAACAAAATCAATTTTAGTTTTTGGTGTAACTTTAAGTCAAATGATCGTAGATAGCTAAGGTACATGCAATTTCCCCTGATTGTTTATAATAACATTTTCTATACACCACCAAAATATTTTGACTTGTTTTGGCTGTTTGGGGGCATTTTCAGTTTCCATTTTTTTTAGTTTTATTTTCTATAAATGTCAATAAAGTTTTAGTAGTGGGGTCAAAAAGCATGAACATTTAATAAAAGGCTCCTGATATATTGTTACAATAACAGGTGAAATTTTTTAAAATAAATAGGCACAATTTATGAACTTTAAAATTGAAAAATGATATTTCAACTTTTGTAGCTAAGGTTTGAAATTTGAAAACAAAGTTCCACGTAAATAGATTATTCTGTAACCAAAAAATCTAAAAATTTTTTTTAGAAAAAACACAGTTTTTCTTATACCTAGTTATTTTATATTTTTATAATCAAATTGGACGAAATCAGATATTTAAACAAAGAAGAACGGTTGTAGTTCGTGCTATACCTATTTTAAAAATATTATTCGTGGGTAATTGAAACGACTAAAATATATTATTATATACAAATATGACAATAAACAAATAATAATAATTCAACTTAACCGTATCTATTCATACGTTGCAGATCACAAAGATTTCTGTAAAAGAACACACAATTTATCAATTGACCATATAGGTACTGAGTATTATATAAGTTTAATGGATTTATCATAATATACCTAATATATTTTGTATCATCTATGATAATCGCCAATAATTATCGACATTAGTCGGAAACGATTAACAATTCTTTGATAATTTTGGTGAACAAAAAAAATAAAATGAGCCAACAATAGACGGACAGTTTGTTAAGCAGTAGGAATATATAATATTAAAATATAAGTTTATACCACGAACTCGCACATTTGAGTGCGCTCAGGTTATTTTCATAAAATAGATACTTTCAAATTTCAGTTCAGAGTACTTTTTAAACTTGAATTATATATTTATTGCCACGGACAATCTTTTTACTGGATGACGTATCGTCATCTGGTATGTGGTGATGGAATCACTAGAAAAAATTATGTAAATAAAAATTTAAAAAACAACAAAATTTACAAAATACCTAGGTACTCAATTTGAAGCTTCTAACGCAAAGACCATACTGTGGCATCCACTCACTTCCGTCGCAAGATACCTAGATTGCATTGCTATACACAATATATGAATTATGTAGGTATCCTAGCTGGGCCCTATCTAGTTGATGTTATGAACTGTGAATTATTGCTTGTCAATGAATGGTTTTATAGAATGACACACAGAGTTTAAAATCACGATAATTATTATATGATAAAAATAAAATAAATCAAACATTTAATAATTTTAATATATTTTTCTTAATCAATTATATAACATACATTTTATCTATGTCATTATAGGACCATCAAGAACAGGTTTATCCACAAATTTCACGGACAAATCTTGAGATGTACCTTCAAGTTCTAATATCACTAGTGTATTGGCATAAGGTGATGGTTTTAAAAAAGGAGCTGGCACATAAAGTGTAACTTGAGGTCCACCAAGTGGCCAATACCGACCAAGGTTTACATTGTTTAAAAACACTACACCCTGTAAATATCGAATATTATTTTTTAAATTGTAAATATGTGGATAAAAGTCGACTTAACAGTATTAACTTGTAAGAACACACCTTTGTCCAGCCTGAAGTGTCCAAATAAGTGTCTAAACATTTTGTATAGTTAACTGTTAATGTAAACTGTGTTTTATAAAATGCTGGTAATTTAACACTGTTGACGTTTTCAACTGATTTGATTGAAGAAATCCATGATGTACCATTCAAAGGATATGCAGTCATTTTCCAAGGGCTTAATATTTTATTTCCGAGAATCACTTGATCAAAAATTCCCTAGAAAATATAATTAGTATTATTTTACATACAATATTTTAATTCAGTAATTATACTCAGTTGGTAGTTAAAATAAATATAATACAATCTAATTCAGTGATTGTAAATATTACCACTTTTGTTTCTAAAAAGGTAATGTAACCACTCACCAGTCTGTACACAATTTATCAAATATTAACTTCTATGGTAACTGGTAAGCATTATATTATACTATAATACTATAGTATACTATTATAAATTATACTATTTCAGTCTCAGACCATGAATAAAATAATTTATTGTCAGCTATTATTACCTTCCTATCTTCAATTAAGTCTCCAAAATTCATCCTTCCCTGATTCTCAATTAAAATGCTTAGGTTTTGAACAGTACGGTTAATGTTTAAGCTTATTGTAGTATTAGCTTTCAACCGATTCATAGTACCCACTTGTACCTAAAAAAAAATTTGAACACTCATGTTTCTAAAACTATAACTGCAATGTAACTCTACTTGATCCAGGTAAATGATTGCTCGATCTCTAACCGTGTTCACAGTTAGGTTTACTGGATTTTCAACATTTTTTTGATCATCTGTTAATGTTGTTTCATACATTACAAAACCAGTGTTAATATCTAAGTCCTCAAACGGTAAAGGAACATCACTGATCACTGGTTTAATACGTTGAGCAACCTTTTCAAATATGCTAACCAAAGGTCTTAAATAGAATTTTCCATAGGCACCTTTGGGTGCGGGATTTGGTGATATCTCGTTTGTCACAGCATATTTCTTAAAAATAATTAATTAATAAACTGTATATGTATATTGGATAGTTAACTGTTATTAAAACTCACGGCTTCTTCAAGTGTCTGTTTAATTTTGAAATACTTTTCTGTAGGGTCTACAGCTTCATCCAATGGAGCATTATAATCGTATGAGGTCAACTGTGGTAAGTATCCAATACTTTCTTTGGTGTCATTTGTATTCGCTCCCGATGTGAATCCAAAATTTGTACCGAAAATTTTAAACGAAGCATTAATTGCCAACATTACTTTCATTTGTTTTACAACATCGATGGGGTTGACTATAGATACTGATTCTTGCCAATGAGTTAACCAACCGGGATAGAACTCTGAGTTCACTAGTGGACCTCCTTTTTGAACCTTTCTCATGAAGTCAAAACATTGAGAAGCTAAAACAAACATATAAAAATATACTATAATTCAAATCTGCAATAAATTTAATATTTATTAATTCAATTTTATAAATTGGCACGTCTTTCAGTGTTTTGATGATATTTTTAAATTTTTTCACACACCAAATAATCTACTTTGACTTTTTGTAATACTAACCGTTTGATGAAATTCCAAAATCTACAGTTGCGTATACTTCTGGAATAACGCCACAGTCAAAGTATGACTGACCACATCCATCAATTGTAAAAAGCACAGCCTTATTTTCTATATAACTCCTAAATAAATCACGTATCCATAATTTATACCCAGAATCGAAGGCATAAAAACTTCCATACTCATTTTCTACCTAATGAAATTTATATATATTTTTTTCATCCTTGATTGACAATAGAACATTAAAGATATCTACCAGGCAATCAGAAAAAAATTCCCAAAATATTAAAAAAATAATTTCTGAAAAAATTTCTAACGCTGTATAAGAACAAATAAATGTGGAATTGTGAAAATACAAAAACAAAAATGATTATATATACTTACTCGTTATTAGTTATTACTTGTTAAATTCCTGTTCGGTTTTTAATGTAGTATTAAAATATAATTTTGATCTGCAACATCATATTATGATTCAAGTTATTAACTTTGCTTATTAAAACTGCTTAGTACTGCTTACTTTCAACTTTTATCACTATTTTGTCACTAAGTCAATAACGTTCCGAAAAGTGCAAAAACTAGGATTTACCACATTGTGACTAAAGTGATGAGTACTGACTGTTTTAAAACACTAATACCTTAAATATATCTTTAACATTAATTTAAATATCACAGTTGGATTAATTTAATTATACCTTAACGGAACCAGTACCGGTTTTTCAAATTTTCCTCAATTCTATAAAATTTGAAAATTATTACGAAGTTCAAACTAAAATGTCCCGAAACTTAAACAGAAAAAACTATTCAAAATATTTAGTTCATTAAAGAATGATTATTCATGGGGCACCAAATTATCAATTTTCAAGTCAATACAAAATATTCAACTAAAGTTATAGTACTAAAAATGTTTAAAAAATTCGGCTAGAGTTAAAATTATAAAAAAAAATTGAAGGAAGGTGTTGGCGACCGCCGGCAAATGCATTTTAGAATACAAAAAAAAATGTATATAAATTATATTGTTGGATTACACATTACAAACATCAAACTAAAATCTCCAAAATCTTAAACAGAAAAAACTATTCAAAATATTTAGTTCATTAAAGAATTATTCAAAGGGTACCAGATTGTTAATGTTTAAAAAATTTGGCTAGAGTTAAAATCATAAAAAAAAAATTGAAGGGAGGTGTTGGCGTCCGCAGGCAAATTGATTTTAGAAAACAAAAATAAAAGTTTGGAAAAAATTTGACAGTAGAAACACACATTACGAAGTTCAAACTAAAATGCCCCGAAACTTAAACAGAAAAAACTATTCAAAATATTTAGTTCATTAAAGAATGATTATTCATGGGGCACCAAATTATCAATTTTCAAGTCAATACAAATTATTCAACTAGAGTTACAGTACTAAAAAAAAAAATTGAAGAGAGGTGTTGGCGCTGTAGTAAACCCAAAAGCCATTATACTATTATAAATAAAATAAGTAAAATAATAAATTATACATAGTATAATTTATGAGTAGAAACGTAGGTATTAATATAATCCTAAATAACATAATCCTAAAGGGCTAAGTAGATTGCGCACATCTGTTGGTCACTATGTAGCGTACTGTAAAAGAGGGCTTAACAATTGGGAATTATTTGATGACACTATCAAAAAGTCAAAAGCAGTCAATCAAAATACAGTTGTATTGTGTGAGCTTCTGATTTATACAGTATAATAAAATAAATTATCAAAGCATTTGTATACCATAAAATGTACAAATAAAACATTTTGATTAACTGAATTCAAATTGTATAGGTACTACATTAAAATAACTTGACAATAAATTGTTATCTATTTAAAAAAATTCCAACCTCCAAGTGTAACCAATTTTAAAAAATAAAATTTAATAAGATTGTTTACGAAATTTCTATTAAACGTTTGAAAAACTCTGTGTAAAGTTCTAATAAATACTTAAATATAATACTGCAGAAGTGTAATGAGTGGGGAATAAAATACTTCATACCTGTACTTATACAATAGGTGCCTATACCAATGGAGGTAGGAGGTATTTTATGATTCAACCAGCTTTAGCTGCCTGAGAAGAGGCCGAAAACTTATTAAATTGGGATAATAAAGCAAAATTATATGTTGATTTTGATTCAACGTGGATGCGTCTGAGTAAAACTAAAGTTAAATTAATTAAAATATCAAATGGGGAACTTTATTTCAAAATTTTCTTAACCAGAAATTACGTTTCGAAAACCTTTAATTTAAAAATATAAACTTGGTGCAACTCGAATTTAACTTTGTACACAGTTTTGTATTATTACCAAAATTAAAATCTTAGATTTAAAAAGAAAAATTTTTACGAATTCTCAACTCAAAATAATTTGCTAACTTTCATGATTTTTGAACTTTAAATGCTTATAAAAAAAACGCGCGAAATAGTCGAACGTGGTTTGTTCGCGAACCAGACACGTGCGAATTTCTGGGTATATCGTGCAAATTCGTGCTAATCACATGCTACATTTTGGTATATCGAGTTTGTTATTATTTTTAATTTTTCACGTTGGGTGGTGCTGGTGAGACGTCTCTCCAGCACCGCACATCATTTTTTGTCATAGAGTTGTATACTTTGTCATGCAAATTTTGGCAATAGTCATGCAAATTCATGCTCATTACATGCTAATTTCCTGTAAAAAAAAATTGTAAATTTTTTGAATGGGTGGTGCTGGAGAGACGTTCGTCTTAAAAATTCTGGGGGGCTACAGCACACCTAACAAAACTATTAATTTAAAATAACCTATAAACGCCTTATATCTAAATAAATAAGGAATATTTTTTGGAGGGGTCTGAATCGTAGTTGGGGGGTGGGGGCTATAGCCCCCCTCTCCCCTCCCCTGTAGTTTTGCCTCTATACATGGGCCCTATATATTTGGTCGCACACCCACCAATATGTACCAAGTTGCGGCACTGCGCACAACACGTGATAAGTATATGCACGCATTATCCATATTCTAGGAAAAACGAATATTATAATAAACGTAAAAGATCATGACTTTGTACAAAATATATACTCCTAAAATAACATAATTATACGAATGACGTCTAAAGGTGACCTCAGGAGTACGCAGAGATATACCGTTTTTATACTAAAAATGCCATAGGAGGGAGCTATTAGGAATAACCGACGAGGTACGTCGATGGACAAGTGTCCATCAGACGAGCACCAGCAGAGAAACCACCAAGTCAATTATTAAGTCACATCTCGTTTACCAAGTTATTAGTTAATTATTTTGGACTTAGAATATTTACGTTTAAATTACAAATAAATCTACATAACTCATACAGTCAACTTGTTAATTTATTTCAAAACACTTCCATTATTTGAGCTGAAGTAGTTGGTTCGTTACAATATTATCAAAAACAATTATTTAAATCTCTACTCAAATAATCGAAAGAATACGTTTGGTTGTACTAATAAATAACCTAAATAATCAATTCAATAACTTATACGAAAAGTCGCAAAAATCTGACCTCAAAATCAATAAATTATAATAATATGACGTATGGGTTTCTCTGAATTTTCTTTTAGTTATGATGAGTCGGATACTCGGATAGTAGGTATAATGATGGTATTATATAATTCTTTGGACAATATTTTATTAATCTCTCCTTATGCTTATTTTTCTCCGGATATTGTGTACTTGAAGTGTTTTAGATTCTGTCCTCTAGGTGGAACGATGGACGTATTGATTTTACTACGATGTGTTTTTTTTATGTGATATAAACATCTTATACGGCACGCGCGTAGTTTTAAATTTTAAATTTGATAAAGGCTTTTAATATTTTTCAACTGCTATTTAAGCTACATATCAGGAGCCTTGTATTACATTTTGACGCTTTTGGGCCCAACAAATTTTTTTTTTAATTATTAAAATTGTTCTAGATTCCGAGTGCAGCTATGATTGTATTGATTTTTCTACGATGTGGTTTTTTATGTGATGTAAACATCTTATACGGCGCGCGTATAGGTAGAATCATTTTTTTTTTTTTTATTTTTATAATTTTTTATTTACAATCTGTTACAATAAAAATGGACAATAAGTAAAATAGATAATAGAATAAGTAGCTTGAGGAAAGGACGGATTTAAGAAGCCTTCCAGTGAAGACACTTTGTCAAGAATCATTTTTAAATTTTAAATTTGATAAATGTTTTTAATATTTTTCAACTGCTAGGTATTTAAGCTATATATCATCAGGAGCCTTGTATTACATTTTGACGCTTTTGGGCCCAACACATTTTTGTTTTAATTATTAAAATTGTTTTAGATTCTGCGATGATTGTATTGATTTTTCTACGATGTGTTTTTTTATGTGTAAGCATCTTGTACGGCGTTCAGATGTTTCCGCTTGGGCAGTGAAAATTTTCGAGCGTTAGCGTTTTTGCCTAACGCTCAATACCTATTATGATATATTATTATTAAAAGGAGAGGTGAATTTTATATCCGAAGTTCTACTGGTTTATCAATTTTTTCGAAAAACAACGAAAATTTTTTTGCTACTAAGGGTCTAATTCGGACGTCGGACTGGGCGTCAACCTCGGAGGTAGGTCAAAATCGGAATTCGTGCCGAGCGTATTTTCTATGGAGGTAATATTATTATTTTTTTAGTTAAATTTGTTTGCATCACTTTCATGTATATATGCGTGTAAATACATACCTACGTAGTAAACTGAAAAATATTTAAATATGTTTGTATATAATCATCATCAATTAGAATATAATTTATGTAACGAAATAGTTTATAAGAATATTCACAGTTTTTAAAAAACAAATTCGATCATGTTTAGAAAATAATCTTGTTAAATAAACTGTTATAATATAATATTATATGCATATTATTTATAATTATTATGTATGTAGATCCTTTTAGTTATATTTATTATAAGACAAAATAACTATCTGATTTATGATTATAATAATCAGTTTAAACTTTAATTTTTTTTAATATTTTAACATATTTTAAACAACAATACATATTTATAATAATATGCTATAGTACCTATATCTAATATTATATAATATTATGACAATATTCTATAAATTACGATGCTCTTACTAATATTACTATATTACTTATATGGCCATAGAAAATAAAATTCTCATTGAATGAGATAACAATATTATAATAAATGCAGTTGGCGAGGACTCTAAACTATTATCTATATTATTATTATCTATAAATATTAAATATATCTATAAATGTTTTTTTATAGGTAATCGGTTTTTATGACCTATAGAATTATGAATATTTTATTAAATTGTTTATAGTTTATATATTTATTTCTTATAAATGTATTTGTAACTTATTATCTGCTATACCTAAACCATTAAGACGTACAATATACAATTATTAATATTGCGTTGATTTCAACTATTAAACTAAACTAATTTTATTTTTCAGGTATTAGTGATAATATATTGTATACATTGTAAGTTAAGCGAAATACCAAAAAAAGTGATTTAAGTACTTTGATATTACTGAAAGTAATAATATTATTATGAATAAAATAGAATATATTAGTTTAGCAGTGTAATTTTGTAGGTTCTAAAAGTGATTTAAATGGTAAGTGATGGGTGGCCTGGATAAACTGCAATCTCCCGGCCTCAATTTGATACCCACTCCGTCAGAGGGTATAATGTACATTTTTTGACAGTCATAATATTATATGTTATCAGCGGCCGAACAGGGTCTGTTTGAAAATTTGAAATTACCTTTTACTGGTAGATATATATATCTATGTTTCGATTTATGTTATAATATACTTATATAAGTATGTACAGTTGTAATCGTTCATTATTTATTAATAATTATTTAAATTTTTACACGATTTTGTTTAAGTTCAAAGTTGTATAATATGATAATATTAGTCACATGAAATATACGATAATACATAATATATTAATATAATATGCTCTATAGTGGTTTATTACTGTAGGTACCTATATTTATAATTTATATAAATGTTTATTTATGTTGGAGCACAACTATAATTACTAATTGTTATGTCATTTATTGGTATGTAATTTTAATAATTCTATTTCTAATTTCTATATAGCTTATGCTTTACATTATGACTTGTTAAGTGTCAACTGTTATGACTGAACATTTAACATTAAACAATACATTTTAATATTTTATAACTGTAATTGTGTTGTAATTTGTAAATGAAATAGGTATTAAAAATTAAAATTAAACAAATATATTACCTATAGAACTACAGAAGTAATAGAACCATAGAAGTATATATACTGTTAGTAATTTGAATAAGTAAACTTATTATTATAAATGTTATAAATTTCAAATTTGTTTACGAAACAAAAAAAAATAAATAAATAGGAATGGCCAGTATGAACTTATAAATTATAAGTTATATGCTGTTTTTTTTATATCGTTTAAATCGTTTGTTTTAAACAAAACCATGTTTGATTAATTTAGATGTTCCAAACATCTCAACTCTGGTTAATACTAACACAAGGGCAAAGTCTCGCCACTATTAGGCTGTTATGTAAACGCGAGAAGTGGGTCGATAAAAGTTACGTGACGGCGCTTCCGAGCATTCATATAGCGTGATGCACGCGACTGACTATTTGATAAGGCCGTAAGCTCATAGGGCTCATAGAGTAGGCACATGGGCGCCTACTATATATAGCAGGGGTGGCCAAACCGCGGCTCGCGTCATAGACTTTTGCGGCTCGCATCTTATCGTAAAATTTTTAAAAAAAATTTGAAAACATGAATTTATGTTTTAATAGGTTCTAATAAATCGAAAAATTTTATTAAAACGTTATTTACCGATAACCATCGAATTAAACAATACCACGGAACATCATTTGGAATATCATCCTCTAAACTTTCAACAAAGTTTTTAAATTGGCGATGTATCTTTGAACCTGAACGTATGTAATTTACAATTTTAAGAACAACACTCATCACATGTTCATATTTAAAATATTTATCTTATTTACAATATCACATATATATAAAAACTATATAATAATATGACCTTTTTTTTTTACATTTTGGCTCTTCCATATTTATTTATATATTTGGTGGATCGCGAGTCTCTTCTCGCTGGCCACCCCTGATATATAGGTATGTCGTATGTACGGCGGCAACAAACTGCAGTAACTCTTATGGCCACAAATCGACTGTGCGTACTGACATGAGTTTGACATGTTTTTAAATTGGCACGGGATATATAGTAGTTTTTATGGCACATTAACACCGTATTGATAACTGTATAAAATTTAAGCGGTGGAATACGCCGACGGCGTAAGGGCATATTATTATAAGCCTATGCAGAAAAAAACTTAAAAAGTGAAATATTATAAAATTAAAAACAAAATAAATGAACTTAACTTACTTCTTAAAGTGAAAAATTTACTCGTCAATTTCACGTTAGTTAAGAAAGAAATTTAGTAAGTTAACAGTTAAGTTAATGAAAAGCCAAAAGTAACTAGTTAAGTTAAAAAGTTAAAATTAAATTAACTTTCTAACTTAACTTTAACTTTTTAACTCGTTAATGCCCAGCCTTGCTTATACCTGCTGCTGTAACCGTGGTATATACAATGTACAATAAATACATATATATGTTACGGGTAAGGTCCAAAAACGGTTAATGTACATATTACCCGGATAATGTGAACCTTATCCATATGAACAGTGTAATGTATACATTTTCCACCTTAAATATGTAGTACTATCTAATCAATTTATACATTATCCGGTGTGCTGTGGATAAAGTATTCGTATTACTTTAATAATCGTAAACTGATGCCGTCTGTACAACATGACCAACGAATCAAACACTTCAATTATACAGTCTTTCTAAATTCTAGTAACAAAATCCAAATTATACTAATCCAAAAAAAAATATTTATTATTATCACTATTAAACTATTAATTATATTATATTTGAACTATTTTACAATTTATTTCTTCCAATTCATGTTCAGTGGTTATTTTTTCCGCTGCTTCAGCTGGTAGTAAAGATGTTGACAGAGCAATATTTTCTGTACTAAATATTATTCCGTGTGGTTTTTCAAAAACAATTATCTACAATCGTTATTTTATCGTACACATTTTATCAAAGTACTTTACCCACTCAGTCGTAGATAATGTGTAAAATACCCGAGTAATTTACGAAGTAAACGTCTTATAAATAGTATTTTTACTTTATTCAATAGGTACAGGTAGTGTTCACATTATCCGGGTAATGTGAACACTAGCCGTATTTTGTACTTTACCCGTAACATATATAGGTACTCGGTGTTGTACTGTCGTACTGCTGCAGTTACGTGTCGTAATCACTGAGCTCTATAATATATACCTACTCATGAAACGAGCTCTGGCCGGTGTTCGATATATTACTTTAACAACATTCCTCCGTGATCATTAAATTCCTCAAGATATGCCTATTAGATGTTCTCCGTTTTATGATTGGAATTCCATCAGTTACCAAAAATCTGCCGCGACTGGCGGCCGGCCGAGCTCATTTTACGCGCAGTCCACGAATCGCGACAACAGCTTAAAAAAAACTACATAATATTTAACTAAAACGTCCGTGTATAATTAATATTCTTTGAAAAAAGTAATCCGTTCGAATTGAGTTCTGCGTGTACCAGCTGACGGACATAATATTGAACAACGTATCGTATATACCCGCGGTTGTCTCGGAGCTATTTGAATAATTAATATTATATCGGACACCGACGACTTATATCATATTAATAATAATATATTCTATTAGTGTTTATAACCGACTATGGTTAGGTTATTATTTTATTATTATTTTTATTGCGTTCGAATATGAATAGTTAGAGTAGAGTACGTTTAGTTAGAGTAGAGTAGAGTAGAGTTGATTTTGTTATCTTCGTAGATAAGCATTATTATCAGTGGAATTAAAACAACCTACCTATTTTTTCGGGGTTAAGAAGTTAACCCGGAGTATAACAACTCTGCGTTACCGAACGGTAGTACGGAGTTAACTCTGCGTTCCCGAACGAAGTTGGGTAACTATTTTTTTATAGAGTTAACTAGAGTTGAGTTTTCGAACGCACCTAACCTAACCTAACCTATCCGAACCTAACTTACAAGAGTTTTAGGCCCCTGCAAGCCCGGGCCGGATTGGTTAGGCGAGTTATACCGAGAAAATCTCGGTGGGCCGCTTAAAGTTTGGGCCGGTCGTGTGACTGCGTGAGTGAAAATAAATTCACGTTTAAAATACGATTGGTCACCTATGTAACGCCTATATTCGGTTCGTAATGATATTATAGACGTAATTTTGGGTCGTTTAGAAGTGAAAAACTCGATGGGCCAATACATACCAATACGGCCCTGTCTGCGACCCATCATTAGTTCCTGATATTAGCGCGTTCAAAAAAACAAACTATTCTGTCTTCAGCTTTATAATATTAGTATAGATTATAAATAATAATAAATAATGTTTATATTATAAATGTTACGTACCCACGTATTAAGTAGTCATATATTAACTATGTACAGCGCGCCGCACGTCTCTAATAATATTTGACACTATAACTAATAAAGCAATTAGTATAGTATAACATGTGGAGGTCGTTGCAAAAGCGTAGAGAAAACAATTAAACTATAGAAGGTGTCGTCACACGTATCTTTCCTGGAAAGCCAACACCCATACGCAGGATACGAGTCGACCAGCATACCAAATACGAGACCCGAACTCTGTCTCATGACCGAGCTTAGCCACTACTACAACCACCCACTCCAAAGGGCACAATCATATGTATAGAAGCCCAGGACAAGAGCTCTTCAGACGGTTAGGAACATTCAGAGTCAGGTCGTAACACCACTCACAGTTTAAATTCTATCTTAAAGAATCGTAACACCACTCTTTTACACCATATATTATAACATTGTAATTTTGTACTACGTTAATAAACATTCATCATACCTAGTACTTCACGTATTTCATTTCTGCGTTGATGTATATATCGACGTCGGTTGGGACGTAACATAAACGATAATATAAGAACTCTGAATGGCACAAACAAATAATAAACGATTTCATTGACGGAAGAGACAAATTATAAAATTATGTATTGTTTGGGTTATGACTTAAGGCATTTTTTAGTTTGAGACTAATGACTGATGTGGACATGAATTTATTAACAGTTCTGGAACAAAACAAAAAATAGTCGATTAATACAATATACTAAAGTATAAAAGTATAGAATCTTGGTAGAATCAAATAATACATTCTATTATTCTAAAAAGGTTAAAAAATTCGTTATACTTTACAGTGTTGTAAAAACCATATTTAAATACAGATAAGAATACATCGATGCAGAAAGTATTTCAAATACATTCCAAATACTTTTAACTTTTAAGAAACAGTTTTAAAGAATTATTCGTTCTAATAATACTTGGCATATCATTTTAATTTAATTTATTTAATTTTTGCAAGTAGGAAAACTGATTAAGTTATTAAAAATTTAAAGCTGTGATGTCAAATTCAAGTATCATTAACACTTTATACTACCAACGTAAGTACTTCATTTTTTACCAAAAATTGAAAGTAAACAAAAATTTGTTATGATTTAACTCTAAAATAATTTACTATCAATTGAACAATAAACAGTTGTTAATAAAATATGAAATAATAAAATATTTAGTAATTTGATTTTAATTCATTATAAATAAAATAATATAATACCTAATTATCAAAAAACAATCTGAACTGTGACTAATGATTCTTTTGAATTTTTAAAAGTATTTACATAAAATTATGACAATACTATATTTAAATACTTCCAAATTCTTTATTTAAAAAAATATTAAGTAATACTATAAAAGTAATGAAATACATTTACCAAAACACTTTACAACGATTATAGCTTATTATGAATATTGTATGTAAAAATATTTGAATTTTTTTTAGTCAATATTAGTACTATATAATAACAGGCAGAGAAAATAGATTTTCAAGACTTTTATCAAAGAATTAAAAGGTACATGAAACTAAATGAGCCGTAAAATATAAAATGAGACAATACTTCATGTCTATGCTTATTCACCTTATTCTATATAAAAAAATATTAAACAATTTACAAATTATAATTTTATTCGACAGAAACAAAACAAAGTCAATTCATAACAAAAACAAAACAAAGCCAATTCATAACAAAAACAAAACAAAGTCAATTCATGACAAAAACATGCAATAGATATATAATATATAGTTAATCGTCTTTTTGAAAAAAAATTAATACACTTTTTTGTAGAGAGTATACTGAATCGTTGTGGTGAAATCCGAACCTGTCAACTCTGACTGTCTCCACTATATAGTTACGGCCCGTGTGAGTTGGGGCGATAGTCGATGGCCCTCGAAGCATGAAATTCCGATCTACACCGTTAATCGATCCGGTTTTCCACGACACCCGTCCCGAAGCCTACCGCAACGTTACCGGCGCCAAAGGCGTAAGACTGAAGACACGGACTCGATCAACGGTGTGGTGACAGTGCGGTGGGTAGATCAGGACAGGCTTGGCGTGCCATCAACTCTCGAGATTGGCTGCTATATAGCCCTACAGCCTAACGTAAACTATATTATAGTGGAGACGATCCGGTTCGGATTTCCACACGCGACGATTCAGTACTCTCCACAAAAAGCGTGTTTACTTATTTTTCCAAAAGACACTAACCCAACTATACACATTATAATATCTATTGCGTGTTCCTGTCCAGGGGTCGGTCTCTACGCTGCTTGGGCGACAAGTGGCGACGGTGCCCGCTTCCACCACGACGACTTGGCAAGCGTCCGTCTCCAATAATGTGGTGGTTTGGCCTCGACGATCGGCGCGGGCGTCGGTTCCGGCTGCAGTTTCCACCACGACGACTTGGCAAGCGTCCGTCTCCAATAATGTGGTGGTTTGGCCACGACGATCGGCGCGGGCGTCGGTTCCGGCTGTTTCCACCACGACGACGATTTCGCGAGCGTTGGCCTCCAATATGGCTTGACGACCATCGTCGATTCTCCGTCCATATTATTATATATATTGATATTTTGTTGCGAAAATAACGAGCGAGGTATAATGTATTTTGCGAACTGCGAAGACAATAATGACGGAAATAAATCGGTCCACAGTGTTAATGCCTATATTTTATTATATAGCAAACGGTCGTTGTTCGGTTAAAACCATTAGCGACGGATTCTATGTTTTTATAACAAGCCAGCCGGATATTTGAAATTGTTATATTGTTCCGGTTGAAAGTCGTATAATATTATTATATAATAATAATAATAATGTGCGTGGGTGGCCAACCAATTTATAATTTTGATATAATATCGGTGTCTAGCAAATGTCAATTGTTTTAGAATTTAATAATTGTGTTTTTAGCAATTTCGTAAGACGACAAGACTTAGTGTATATTATTTACACTTTATTATTCTGTTGCGAGTTGACCTCGTGGGTATGATAATATTATGATTTAATTAACTGTGTCGAACACTTAAGGATTCGTTGATCTTAAACTGAGTTTTTACTTGTAACTTATAAGTATTAAAAAAAATATTTTGTGATTTATACACTGACTAGATATTAGTACGTATTATAAATATATCACCAATGGTAAACTCCATTAATAGTACGTCACAATAAACGTTTCAAACAGAATCTATGAGATAACTCTGATAATATTGTGCTTGTCTTAAACTTTGGCATGTATAACCGATCTACTACGTAATACCATAAATGGTAAAAACATTTTGTCATTACATTAAAACTTAAATTAACTCTGATATTATCTTTAAATTTGTGCCATTAATTTGTGCTCGTTACCATTTATTGTATCTACAACATACAGTACATCATAAAAATGTAAAATTTTAAGTATAGAAACACAATATGGTTTTTACATCTAGCTCACACTTTACAATTTGTGTATTGGTGAGTTGATAATATGATCAAAAATAAGGCTTTTTAGGTACTGTCTATAGTTCTAAATGCTGGTGATACAATATTAATATAAATTATATATTATGCATCATTCTATAAATTGTTTTATAAATATTCGCTAGTCTTAACTGGAACGATGTCGGTAGTCAAAAGGTTACATTTTTAGAGTAAGTGAAAAACAAACAAATTGAGCGACAGAAAGGTAGATTTATTTTGCGATGTCAACACACAATAAATAACATATTATCATTATATAGTGCTGTTTGGAGTTTTGGACTATGGCATTTTTGAATTTGAGATTTATGGAGACTTGACGAATATTATTAACAGGTCTGAAACAACACAAAACATAATAAATTAATACAATAATATAATATTATGATAAATGATATTGTGTGCATGATCGTAGAATAACGTTTGCAGACAAACGGTTAATTCAATAATTTACATAAGAACTAAATTATATTTAATTATTAAAAATTAATTTGTATTATACGAACAAAAACATTGTTTGTCGCGTCGCCTACATCCACTGACGTGGCTTGTAAAACTATTTTAGGTACAATATTATATATTATTTACGTAGGTATACATAATTAATTTTATTTGATCTCACGCTTAGATATAATAGGTAGGTACCTATGTTTTCGACATTGAAGTCACTTTTATTTTTATATTTAATTTGGTTTTGTTAAACGCATACCTATGAAATAGTAACGGCATGGCTATAACGTTCATAAAAAATTTAAATCGAAGAATAGTATTTATGATTTTAATTAGATTAATAAAATACTGAATTTATTGAAATATCTAAAAACTATAAAATTTTACACTGTCATAAAACAATCAATCAAATACGTTATACCGTTGATTATGAACACTAATAGTATAATTATATAGTATGCATATAATAAATGGTTATATAAACCGACGGTATAAAAATAAAATATTTACCGAAATCGTAAATAAAATATGAACTTATATAATATTAGTTTAAATAAATATTAAGAAATATTAATTATTATCATAACAATTTGAAAAGCAATAGAATTATCGAACTATATTGAAAAATCAATGGATTGTAATCAATGGAAAAAATTACAGAATTGTTAACTCACCATCAATTGGCTGGTGGCTGGGGTGGCTTTGGCGACCGATTTGATGGCCTTGGCAGATTGGACTTGTCCGACGACGACGATGTTCATGGTTACTTTTTCAGCGCCCATTTTTGGTTTTTGGTTGGTTTTTTGAGGAGTAAAGTGAAAACTGCAAGTAGACAAAAAAAAATAAAATTGAAAAAATTGAAAACACGTATGATTTAAAATAATGTAAAGATCAAAGAAATTTCGTTTCTCGTCAGCTAAATACTCACAGAATATTATATTTTCACAAAAATTGCGTTATGCCGGAACGAAGCATCAATTCGTCCTTTTATACATCAGCGGCCATCACAGCGTGGTGGCGTGACCATTAGCTCTTAAAGGTGATTCGTGTAACTGATATCGTACGTCGGACGACGTCAAATCTTATATTTTACTATTTTACTTCGAAAATCTACCTATCCATCGATCATTGTGTAAACGGATCAATTAATATAATTAAATCTTCTTTTAAAATATGAATATCACAAAATAGTGAAAAAAAAATTGGACATTATTTGATTTCCATACATTCCAATATTTTGGTTAACGTCTACAACACGCACGTCAAGTTGACTTAAAGTATAAAAATATTTATTGAAATTCCTTTACAAAATAGTCCACCAAAAAGTATTAATTAATCAGTTTCTGTTGGCTGGAAATAAATTATTTCAAAGTCTGATTTGAATATCGATAAAAATCATTGAAAATCATCAAAAAAATCAAGTGATATCAATTTTTTTAAATGCAATTCAAATTTCAAATCGATATCGAAAACAATTTAAATCGATATTTTATACCAAAATATAATAATCGTTTTATAATAATTTGTACATCCGAATCAATTAAAAATTTAAATCATACATTCAATAACGAAGTACATTTCCACTGGGAGATATCTATCATGTAGGTACCATATTTTACCTATATAGGTACTTATTAATTGTCATTATCAAACATAATATTTTTTTTATTGATAAAAAAGGCTACAACAGCTAGGTCATTATTATTATGGATAATTAAATTATAAATGAAGGTTACCTAGTTATGGGATAGGTGTTTTTAGGGTTTTTACAGTATCAAAATTTAAAACATAATATTATTGTCCATCAATATGGGCTGCATACAAAAGATCGTAAATTCAAATAAATGTATATCTGGTTAGTGGTTACTGTAACGATACAATACGGTGTATTTTTATATGGCACAGATGCTTTATAATATTATTATTAATGAACAATAAAAACCCGTAACTAATTGTCTACAAACGATACAAATATTTTGACATTGCATATTGTAGGTATATAATATATGTATAATGTATGTAATATGAATATGTTCAAAAATTGAATGTCTAACGATGTAGGCAACGAACATTATACAATTATTCAAAATATTTTATTTGACAAGTTTTAATAATCATATTTCATCGACGTGTATTGTTTACAATATATTTTACATATAATTAATTATTTTGTGGGATACGTTAATATTTTATAATATTATAATGTGCCTGAGGGTAACTACATTTGAAAATTATAAACTTTAAATTTCAGCCTATGTGAACTCCGTAAGCTAAAATAATATGTGACAGCCCGAGATTAGTTTCAATGTTTTTTAAATAAACAATCATCGTAATATTATACAATAATAATCACGCCACGACGCCGCTCCACCTTAAATCAGTCGGTGGGTTTGTATATATAAAGGCGTCCGAGATCTCGATTCCGGCATAACGCAATCTTTGTGCAGATTTATTCTTTGGTAAGTATGAAATGACAGTAATATTGTTTTATTTTAAATTAATAATAATTTTTTTTTTTCATTCACAGTTTTAACTTTTATCCTCAAAAAACCAACCAAAAACCAAAAATGGGCGCAGAAAAAGTATCCATGAACATCGTCGTCGTCGGACAAGTGCAATCTGCCAAGGCCATCAAATCGGTCGCCAAAGCTACACCAGCGACCAGCCAACTGATGGTGAGTTAGATACGATTTAGTTAAGATTTTGTATTCAATTTTAAAATCAAAATTTGCTTGAAAATAAAATCACAACACAAAATCATACCAAATATAAAAATATAACATTTTGCTATAGTTGTTTTTACGATTTTTACTATTTTTATTGATTCAATTTGCAAATACAACATTAAAATCAACTTTTTAAAAACATTTTTCTCATGAAAATATATTTGCAATATCAAACAATTTGACTTAAGATAACGTAAAACTGTTAAGCATTTATATATAATGGTTAAATTAATAAACTTAGATCTTAATATGAATTACCGTTATCCGGCATTATTATTAATAAAATATTTGAACGTAAATTATTTCGCTCACAAAATATTAAACCAATAATAATAAACAATATACATTTTTAATTTTGTCATGTTACCCCGACATGATAAATATTTGTAATAGTAAATTTAATATAAATTATTCTTCATGGGAATATTTATTGTGTGCAGTATAATTACACGATTATAATCGTATATATATACTTAACAATAATAATAGTAACATAGTTTATATTATATTAGTTAATATCAGTTAACCAGGTTAGTGCTTAATGCAGTTTATTATTAAAATATACAGATAAGTGCATTTTTGTGCATTTTTGTTGCACTTTAAAACATAATAATAGTTATTTGAAATGTATGAATAATACGAATTCTTCTTCATAGGTAGGCAGGTAGCAGTATTATAGTATTATGTTCTCATAGTTAATTGTTTACTTTATTAAAATATGATGTGCCTACCTATAATTGATCATAAAAATTACTTTTATCATTAAAAATTATACATTTTGATTTACATTTCATTTTTGTTTGTTTCAGAACTGTTAAATTCATCCAGTCCATACATTGCAAAACTCAAAAATGCCATAGCCCAAACAGTACAATAATATGTAATTCATATTTCATATCAATATTGAAACCGCAAAATAAATCAGTCGTTTCCGATAAACTTAACTGTTTGGTGTCATTTTTTTATCTTTACCTAATTCTCTGTCCATAATACAGATTCACGATTTTTTAATTACGTGGCGATGAATAATAATTTAATTTATTTTAAATTGATTTTATCGTTTTGTACCATATTTTTAACATGGTCATCATGAATACGTCTTGTGTAACGAATATCAGTCATAACATACTTGATAATAAAATTTAACATTATCGAAGGTAGATTATTATATAAAAAGGTTTAATAGATTAATGAAAATAATTTAAAATGTGACTTAAGTGAGCCCAACCAAAACATAAACATTTATAGTACAACTATAAACTATCGGTTGTTCGATAATCGGTTGTACCTATAATTATTAATCAACATGAACTATGAATAGGTCATTGACCTTGCTAAACACTTGTTGATAGGTTGATACCTAAATTGAATACAATTTAACTTATTTCTTAATATTTATATTATAATTTTCAGACATTAACAATAATAATTCTTTTAATTATACTAAAATATTAATACATTCCCAAAATAAAATATTACATTTTCTAATAATATTTTGACGATAAGTAAAATACAAATATAATTAATAATTATTATTATTATAAGTCGATTTTACAAGTTTTACTTATAGCTGATACAATATTTAAATGATTTTCAAATAAAAATTAAAAATATTTAGAATAATTCTATGTCAAAATATCCAAATAATTAACAAATATATAATCAATGAATGTAGGTAGTAGGTACCTAATCTTTAAAAAAGACTATTGACATAATATTATGTTGTTTAAAATCGTGATATAAAACAAAATTATATTATTGTTAATTTTTGAAAATTATTTATTATATTTTAATATTTTTAATGAAAAGTATGTATACTATACTGCTAGTAAGTATAATACAATTGTAATTAAATATTAATAATGTGATAATTACACTAATTAGTTTTTAAAAATAATTGAACAATCAATTCCATGTACTTATAGATGTCAGTGACATTGTAGTCTGGGTGTTATTTTTACCAGGGTCGGGGATTTTTCAATTCACTATCTCTATAGTCTATACTTTAGTTCAGTGCATATTTATTAAAACTATATATTATAATAATCTTACCGACATAAATATATAAAATAATTCTTAAGTTTAAATAAAAATTATATAATTAAATTTTTTTTTTAAAAAAAAAAGTAAGAAATACAGTTTAACTTTTAAAGATTTATTAATATTTTAGGAAACAAATGAATAATTTATTTTGTGGGGGCTATTACAAGTTTTTGGAGGCTAAGCCCCCCCCCTAGTTGCGCTTATGGTTCGTTGTGACACAAACTATGTTAGCGTACCGTCTTCGTCGTGAGGTGTGCGCGGTGCGGACTACTGTGCAACTAACACAAATAAATGCAAGAGTAGGGCTGCAGGTAAACTATGTATATCAAAATGCCATGATAGCTTAAGTTGCAAAAATAAATAGAAAAAATTGATAATAAATAAATAATTTTTTAAATTATAAACAAAAACTGTGTAACGTGGTCGGGAGAACGACCAGTTAAATATAAGATATCCAGGGAGAATCGTAGGATCCTATAGATATAAATACCGTAGCCAGGGGCAGATATTATGTAGATATCAGGATCTTAAATATATTTAAATTACTAGGATTCCTTTTCAGTTATAATTATGTTTTATTGTCTACTAAACACTTACAAATATTAATACTCACAAATATATCAACTATGTTCTATATTATACCATGTAACTGTATCGTAGTCATACGGAGTCCGGTAATCGTAGTGTGTATTGAGGTCTAAGGTGCACAGCGAACTAACTTACTAATACATTGTGTGTAGGCCTTACTGCAATTATGTGTGTGTTTTAATATTAATGTAACGGTCAGCAGTTAATCGTACGTACGGTAGAGTTCGTATTATATACATAGGTGTCATGTAACATATTTATATTTATAATTGTTACAACTGTTTTTTTTTTATCATTTTTAATTGAAATTTTCAAGTATCTACAGTCATACGTTTTTTAATTACAACAAAATAAAAAAATTGTTACAATATGAGAAATCGAGTGAATATTAAATGTTGTAAAAATATAAATTTCAGACGCTTATAAATATTTAATCTAAGTTTCTTGTAGACATATTTTTTGTTGATAAAGGTAGACAAACTTATGGATAATCTTGTATTATATTTTTAAATCTTAGATTAAAAAAGAATTCTCAACGCAAAATAATTTGCTAATTTTCGTGATTTTTCCGTATTTTGTCAAAATTTGAACTTTAAATGCTTATAAATAAGAACTGTGACTAAGGATTTTTAATTTTTTTCATCTGCCTTTGAAACAATAACCTAGGAATCTTCTATTAAATTTTCAAGCTTTTTTAACCAACAAATAACATTTTATTGATATTTATAGAAAAAAAAACTAAAATAAAATGGAAACTGAAAATGTCCGTAAACAACTCAAAATAAGTCAAAATATTTGGAAAATGTTATGGTGTTTAGAAAATGCTAATATAAGCATTCAGTCAAAATTGAATGTACCTACGGTCATTTTTTTTAGAGTTGCACCAAAAACCAAAATCGATTTTCTCGAAAACGGACTTTGCGTAAAAAATTCCCGTTTTTCCTTTGTTTTTACGTCGCTTTTGAAAACTACTGGGAAAATTTTACTTTTGACCCCCTATAGTACCAACTAGATTCACTTTCCTATCAGAAAAGTTACTGTTAAACAAAATTCAAGCACTTTTACTGTCCTAAAAGGTGATGACAGACACAAAAAATAAATAAAAAAAAAAACACACATCATTGTAAAATCAATACATTTATCGCTTCCCTCAGAATCTAAAAAAAAAAATTGGAAGTGACTCTGCTGAACAGTAGACTGTTATGGATAGTGTTAAATTTGAATTCAATGATATAATATCATAGTATACGAAAAACGATTTTAAGTGGAGACGGTTTGTCAGCCTAGGATATTGTATACTATATTTATATTGATATTATTTAATATTATTAATACCGTAGCCGGTTAAGTTGAATTATTATTATTTGTTAATCATCGTATTTGTATATGATAATATATTTTAGACGTTTCAATTACCCACGAATAATATTTTTAAAATAGGCATATGTATATATTACAAGTAACAACGAATTAAGAACGATATTGCAAAAAATAATTGCCGGAAATCATTAGTTTTTAACTGAAAACGACAGGGAAGTCTGAACTTGGCGGTCAGTCTTATTTTTAAGTTATATGTATTATAAGTAATTTAAGTTTTTGGTATTTTCATATGTACCCGGTGTACCACACTGCACTTGCTCGAACAATTAAAATCAAAAATATCCCTCGACTTGTTATGTAAAACCACCATGGGTGGGTGTCAGAATTATTTTTGCATCATCAATTTTAAAACGTTGATTTACTTAGATTAAAAAAAAAATTAATTTGTAATACTTAAGCTCGGTAAACTTTAAGCGTTGTACAGGTGCGTAAAACACCGAAAATCGTGAACTTCGTAAGGCTATACCATAAAAACCAATGATTTGCAGGTAGTAGAGTTTTGGACAAGTACCTACATAAGTAACTTATAATAATTCATATTGTAAATTAATTAGGTACCAAAAAAATATAACTTCTCAAACACTTTGTCTATTGGCACTGGCGGGAGAATGTATTAGAATGTCTATAAACTTGCGGACCAGTTTGTATAGTTAAATTTGGCATGCGAACTATAATTGAAATAGAAAACCAGAATAGGTGCATTGCAGATCACAAAGATTTCTGTAAAAAAACATACGATTTATAAATATACCGTATAGGTATACCGAGTACTTATATAATAATATATAAGTTCTTTGGATTTATCATAATAGTAAATAATATATTTTATGATATCTATGGCAATCGTCAATTGTCGAAATTCGTCGGCGACGGTTAACAATACTAATAATTTCAGCAATACTATTGTATTATAAATATAATATATTGTATATTTTGATTTCAGTGAACAAAAAAATAATAGGCCACAAATATAAACAGTTCGTTAAACCGGATAAGTTGTAACACAAACTCGCAAATTTCGTTTGATCAGGTTATTTTCATAAAATATTTCGATACTTTCAAGTTTCAGCTCATCGGAGTGAGATGATTAGATAAAGATGGATGAAGATAGCTGTTTCTTTGACGATGGCGGCACTCTAGCTACGTTTCACCGGAAGAGTATATGTTTACGAGTAAGTTTGTTTTCATATTATTACCTACTGTTTTACATTTACTTTTTAGACTTAAATTAAATATTCATTGCCACGGACTTATAAAAATATTCTTGTGCTTCTGATATCTATTCACCACCTTAATCAATAATTAAATTGATAAACGAAAATAATAATTTAAATAATACCTATATCATATTATTATAATTCAAATTCAAAATTATAAACTATTTTGGTTTATTATCATATCAAATTTCAATGAACAAATTGGTCCTTAACACAGAACTCTTTGGTATAAAAAGTTGCATTATATTATATCCGTGGATTCATCATATTGACGTACCTAGTATAATATCTATCATTTATTTATTTAATCTATGGCAAATCTCAAAGTCGTTGCAGAAGACACAGTCGATTAAAAATTCTAAAATTTCAATAAGCAAAGAAGATATGAGCAAAAAACTTACTGCGTTTCGTATAATTTTATTTTTCATAAATCACAATATTCGAATTTCTGGCTGTATTCTGGAGCGTTTCCTCATGGGCGTCGCAGTTCACACACGTCACGGATTCCACCGAAGGAGTCGATAATTAAAGTAAGTTTGTTCTTATATTCTTTCGGGGCTTAAATTTAATTTTAAGACTTAAAACAAATATTTAATGTCACGAAAAATGTGCTATCCAAGTGTTGTAGGCGCATATTTTAGTTCCGGACTAGAAATGTATAAAACACGCGAGATATAAACGCCGTCGTCGTTTTTCCAGTCCCTGTTTGTAGAATAATTATAATTAATAGGTGCATACCTATACAGGGTACTTCATATAAATATATAAATATTTTGGTTTAATTTATAGAAATATATGTTATGACTTATAACTGATAATAGTCATAAGATACAATTTTAATTAATAACTGGTAATTTTTTTTTCCAAATACAACGTTATAAGTTATAGGTAACTATTAATTTAGTGTCACATACTTAACTTCTATTGTTCACCTAATATCTATATTCTATATCATAGGGATTAGGGATGTATAACCATGTACACATAAAAGTATATTCACGGAATGGTCAACTGCCTATCCTGACGTGTGCGCACTTATGAATAATATACCTACTCATATACTCGTATAGGCAGTGGCGCCCAAGATATATTTTTCAGGTGTAGCAAGAAATAATTTCACCCACCCACCTACCCACCCCCTTACAAACTCAAAATTTTATTATTTTTACATATTATCATATTTTAATAGACAATATTAGTAAATATGAAGGTATCAACCAATATAATCTGTGATTAATAATGAACATATTTCAAGTTAATTATTTTATGTTATTATACCTACCCACCCCTTATTTTCAATGTGTAGCGACCGCTACACCTAGTAATAGGGTTGGGCGCCACTGCGTATAGGTATATAAATATACCTATATAAATAGTGTAATACTACATACACGAATGTGTTACCTATTATGTCCCTAAAAGTTCAACAGTTATTATTATATTTATTTATATTTTAAATATAGGTAGGTACATTATAAGACTCTAATTAAAATCACATTTTTTTTTTATTTTTTGAACACAATGTTTTAAAAATTATTAATTAATATATAATTTATTGGTATAGTACTAAATAAAATTAATGAAATAAAACAAACACAACTACTATAATTATTAGTAATAATAATATTATATCCATGAATAAATTATTAAAATACAAAACGAACAAACGAAAAACGATTCTGAGCAAAGATATCGTTGACTAATAAATAATATTGAGATTAAAGTAATTTATTTTTTCGGTAGAAAATCGGTATAAATATGAATTATAAATATTTTTTTATTTTCATACCATGACGCGTGTGTGAAAAATTGTTTATATTAAGTGTTTAAGATGTTAGATTTCGGTTCGGCTGATTGTCCACCCCCTCACTCTTCCGCATCAATGCATCAGAAATTATTATTTATAATATTTAAATATAAACTGCATTTTCTGAATTTTCTAAAACATTGCTTTCCAAGCAAAGAATTCGTTTCATATATTATCAACGAATTGAAAAATGAAATTAGAACATTTATATGGGATAAAGTCTATTTTATAAAAACTTATAGGCATTTTTCTTATTTTTAATGCATTTAAATCCACGTCCTATTTATAACTTAACGTTATTTTGTATATACCAATCGATTAGTGTACACAATAAAAAATATAATATTATTGATGGGTTAATAGGTTGATGACTATTATGTAGGTAGGTACAGTTTTGTACGTTCAATATATCGTTCTAAATTCATAAAGTAGCTAAATGATTTTGTCAAGGGGTGGTGGGGGTTATGGCTGATTTTTTAACATGCACTATTTCAAGGGCTCTTGACCTAAGGGGCGCACCACTCTAAGGAGGAGTGACACAATTTCGTAAGGGGGGGGGGGGGGGGGGGGGACGTGAAAATGTTTAAAAAAAAACACGAATTTATTTAGTTATTTTGTTATTTAGGTAATACATATTAATTAATAGGTATTTCTTAAATTTTTTTATTATTTTATTTGAAACATTATTTTTAAATATTGGGATCAATAAAACTATTTTTATATAATTACTATTTTATATCAATTAGAATTTGTTTATAAACCAAGTAATAAATAAATGGTTACCAAGTAAAAAAAACCGTTATCTATATTATAAATTTGAATTCAATTTACCGCATTTGCGTCTAGTAGAAACAAATAAATGTTTTTTTGAAGATAATGTAAAAATATCCATCATCCATCGGTTATGACCATATATATATTTTCTATGATTGGGACGGTTAGGTTATAATTATAAATAATCTATGGCAAATGACAATCGTTTGAGACGAACAGCGATTCCAATACGTACTCACATATTTCGTTCCATTCTGGTTATTAAGCAAGGTGCCTATTTTTATAAATGTCATTAATCTCAATACTTCCAGACTGAACTTTTGGATCGGAGATATGAAGACACGCACTGCATTTTGCTTGGCGGAGACGCACAGCTCTGACACTAGACAATATTATACACTCAAAGGGACCGCGTTTGGCCGGAAGAATAAATAATTACGTAAGTTTTGTCCTACTTCTCTGTTGACGCGGTAGACCTAATGTAAATATTTATTGTCAGACAAACATATATACCCGCTAGACGTAGAGTAGTTTTTAAAATCCAGTTGTTATAGGTGTACAAAAATTAGGATATTATGAAAAATACCTTAAATTATAAAACTTTGCCTACAACTGTTAATTTATTGTTATAGTAGAATATTTTTTAAAATTTTAAATCAATGATTAGGTAATGCTTTTATAAGTAGGAAGGTAGGTTTTTATACCTACCTAACAAAATAAGAAAATACATAATGATTAATGTTATTTAATATGATTTGTAAGTACATAGCAGATTATACCTATCACTTGGTGACGATTATTTTTGTTTTATACGTTCTTCGTAATTCAGTTCCGTCACGATAGTTTTAGTTTTCGTTAAATGTGAAACATACATTTTCTATGCATACGGGATACGGGCATTAAATATTTGGGTTTTAAGAGAACACCTCAAACGTACGTTTTATTTTGGGGGTTTTACGGGATATACCTATAGGAAATTTTCTTCAAATTTTCACATTTCACTATTTGATATTGTGATATTATTTGAACCTAGGTTAAGTTTCTGTTTTAGAATCGATCGATATGACCTAGGTATATCACATTCTTTAATTTAAATTCTGGTAGTCGAGTATTGGACAAGTACCTACGTAACTTATAATTTGTATCGTAATTTAATAACTAAAGAAATATAATTTCCCCAACAGTGTCTAGGGCCACCGGCAGCAGAACGCATTATAGAATGTCTATAAACTTGTGGTCTAGTATATGGTTAAAATTGGCATGCGACCAACAACTGGGGGCGAAAATTTTCAATATTTGTATTGTAACTATACTGGTATAACACTATTCGGGCTATCAATAAAGTCGTGTTCAAAATTAGAAAATTGGTGAGGTATGATATTTTTTTAAGAAATTCTTTCGAGTAGGGAATTCGCTCAATGATATTTAAATATTTTCACCGATAATCAAGTACGATGACTTGTAGGTAACTAGAGACTGAGTGAATAGGAATTAGGAAGTGTGTGATATGGCGAAGATAAGGAAATGGGTCAACAGGATTTCAGAATGATTGGTGTATGAAAGGGAAAGATGAAAAAGAAATGTAAGGTTAGAGTAGGTAAGTGGAGTGAGAGTAGAAGATATGAGAATAATAAGTAAGGTGTTAAGGTACAAAAGAGGATAGAATAAGAAATTAATTAATTAAGGGTAGTGTAGGGTAGTGTACATATTGTAGTGAAAACAAGAGAGAATAGGTTTAGGTGGTTCGGTCACTGTATGATAAGAGATAGTGAGAGTGGCTGTAGAAGTTAATTTACGGGAGAAATGATGGACGAGAAGACTGAAGAAGAGATGGATAGACAGAATACCGATCATATGGAGGTGTGGAATGAGAGTGGCTGAACCTGTATATAGCTGTGAGAGACGGGGGAAGAAAAAGTGTAAAGGTAGAATAGTTAAGTTAACAATGCCGTATACGTAGGAAAAGATATTGAATTGCAAAGGCCCTATTGACTCTTTGGCTTCAACTAACCATAGGTTTACCTAACTAACCTTCTTATGACTTATTAGGAAACATTGAATAAAAAGACCCTGAGTTGCAGGTTGCTGAACTTAAGTATTTGATTATCAAGTTGATCCTTTGATTGTTGACACCTTAATCCATGCTATGGATGAAGCCCATAGATAATAAAGATATGGATAGTCCACGCCTATGTTAAATACATTTGAGGCGGCGTTCCCGGAGGGGAAGGCTATTGAGGCTCCTTTATATTGATAGTCGATAGTCGACACTCGATATAAGTATACTTTATTTGGCCTCAATTTATTGTTCCCCTTGAAGATCGCTGATAAGACCATTATGTCCTATCCATATATTTATTATCTATGATGGAGCCATACCCAGCTCACTCGTGTAAACTTGTTGCGCCGGTTGGGATGTCAGCGCACTATTTGGTTTCCATCTTTGACCCACGCGTAGCATACCAAATGTACGATTAAGAAAACACTAAAATGATTGGGTCAGAGAGGAGAAATAAATGGTGCGCTAAAAATCTGACATCATCTTAGTGTTATCAAGTTGAAGAAGCAGTTGATTGTTGACAATTTGACTTTAAACATTAACTGTGGTAGGTATTATGATTTGAAGTAAAAGTAATTAGCAGGGCTGTGAATTTAATGCAATGAAAAAGTGTTAAATCTTTGCCTGCATGTATGCACCAAAAACAGGCAAATATATGCACCGAAATATTCAAAAATATGCACTTAAAATTCAAAAAAATACTGAATGAAAACGTTTTTATTAAAATTTTTTTAAATTAATAAATTATAATTCAAATTGGTTTACAAAAAAAATTCTTTATTTACACACTTGGTAGGTAGGTATGTAGGTAGGTAACGGATGAACCGAAAATATAAAAACATTTTAAGAAAATAAGCATAAATACGAAGAAATCATGAAAACATGCAATTATATTAACTAACCAAAAAAAAAAACGCATATTGGTAACGGTGTTGTAATAATAGGGATCTCCCAAAAAAAATATGTACTAATAGTTCAAACAAATCATAAAAGCCAACTGTAATAAATATTAATTTATGAAAAAGTATATAATGCTTTTTAATATAAAGCATTATTATTATAAATGAAACAAAACTATGAACTATGGACCGTGACATAATATAGGTATTTCTATATTTTTAGCTCCATAATTTCTGTTAAAATATTAGGAAAATGTATTAAGTACCGTAAAAGTGCTAAATTTGAGCTATTACTTAAAATATTATATTCATAACAAATTATCATAGAAGGTTAGGTACCGTTATTCCACATACTTATTATAGTTTAATTTAACTACAACATTCTAGTAGAGTCTGATAAAATTTGGTTCCACGACTTTGATCATACAAACTTTAAATACCAAACTATGGGTCTGAAATTTAGTTTATATAGATGTAAATAATCCAAAACATATATTGCTTCAAAATATAAAAATAAAGTGTCTTGTATTGTACTAGGTGGGTAACTTTCAAAAAAAAAACTAAAAAAAATCATACTTGAAATCTATGTATAATATACGTATATTGTAATAAATGTTCAAATGTTTACTATAGTACATTATAAAAAATTAACTTAAATTCAATATAATACATTATAATAGGTCTTCAAATAAACATTTCATACCAAAAATTTTGTTAATTCACACAGTCTCTCTTCAATTTTAAATTTTTTTCAAATTATCTACAAAATATAAATGTTTAGTAAATTGGAAGACTTGATTGAGTATTTAATCATTTATCTAAAAGAGATGTGCCGGGTCGCCACATTACTATATCGAGGGGCCATGGTGCAAGTGTCGTCCATAAATATCATAACATATATTATATTAGAAATACAAACTTAATATTTCACTAACAGTAAATATTATAAAAAAATATTACGAAATGTACTATAGGTACTCATGTTATATTATGATTGTATTAGTTACAAACTCTTGAATTAAGAGTTATGTGTGAGGATTTAATTGATTTCCTAAAAGGAAATGTCTCAAGGTTTCCTCAGTAAGTTGAGGGACCGTAGTTAAAGTGCTGTCCACCAATAAAGTACCCGAAAAAAAAAAAACGATTAATTCAAATATAGAAGGTACTTATATCATATACTTTTATCAATTGTGTTAGGCACGGTCTTGTGTAAATGATATTGTCTTATGTTTTCCCAATCTAATTATACAAAATACTGAAAATTAATGAAATCACAAATATTAGTACAATAGAGAGACTGTGCATTGATTTACAAATTTGTCTTAAATTTACTTTTTGCATAGAGAATAATATGAAGGTGGGCTGAGCTTTTAATATCAGAGTATGGGGGACAGGGCTGGGAATTCATATTATGAATTGAAATTAAAGTTCTAAAAATTCATGAAATTTATTTTTGTGAAATATTTCATTTTAATGAAAAATTAAATAAAATATTATTTTTTTAAATTGTAGTAAGAAATACAGTTAATTTTTACTTAGTGAGGTAGATATTTATTGCCTTTGTGTATAAGTATAATATACCTATATGGCTATATAATATGAATCTTAATGTATACATATAACTATATAAGTATATAACATATAAGATATAAAATATTAAAATATATATACATTTATTATAATGTAATGTATATGAAATATGAATATATTGATATAATGATTATGATATATCAATATCAGTATATCACTTAAAGTATTGTTTTTTGAGTTCAAATAAAAAAAAATTTATGAAATATAATAATTGGTATTATATTTATAAATAATAAATAATAATTATAAAACTTTAAAAATATTAACAAAAATAAACCTCTCTTTGGCAACTGTGTATGATTTAAAAATTAAAATAATAAATATAAAATTAAAATAAAACCTATAGTATATTAGATATAAATCAAAATATATAATTAAATAGGTATAAAACTAAAAGTTAATATTTTTGAGATTTAAAATTTTATTTTTAATTCGGATGATACCTCATTAAAAAAACTATCTATACCAGATCTTGATCCTTCATCATTTGAATCAATTGAATCTGTTTCTATTTCCAAATCACTAATTGAGTTTTTTTCTTGTAATTCTGCTAATTCATGATCAAAATTTTCTACATCTGGAGTTGGATCATTTACAAGTAAATCATTTATTTTGTCTGGTTTTTCATACTTGTACATTTACTTTTTTGTTTCCTTCATTCATTGTCACATGACTAAAACATTTGTGAATTAAACTTTTAACTTTACCCATATTAAGTTATAAATTATAATATATTATATAACTATTAACTCATAAATTATAATAGATTATTTTTTTTTATTGGGTAACCCGCGGCAACATAGGCCATTGGGTGTGGGGAGGGCACTGTAGGTTTTTTATATTGGGTAGGTTGATACACGTGTGTTGTGTTTGGCAGAATTTCTAATGGGGCACCCGTAGGTTTCTGCCGTGCCCCGGGGTGGGGGGATGGCGGCACTTGTTCTCCGGACACCGTGACTCGCACGGAGAAAAATGCCGCCCAGTGGTCGAGGACCGAACTCGGACCGGCTGTGCCGAATCCGTCGCGTTAGACCGCTCGGCCACCTCGTCCCCCAATAGATAATTTATTAACACGTTAATCGTAATAACTTTATATATTTATACCTTATACGTTTTGTAATGCTAACGTCGCTACTCGCTAGCACAAACACACACAAGTCACAAATACTGAAATACCCAATGGCCAATGGTGTTATTGAATATGCGGTAGCGGTATTTCTATTTCCGTTATTGGCGAAGAAAATGTAGATATTATCATGATTTTCTTTATACAATATTCTATGTTTATACTTCATTAGCTGATATTGTCATATGGATGATAAATATGAAATCAGTGTGACCATATAATTATGACTTTATTATGGACATACCAAAAAACACACCATTTTGAAAAAAAAATAATTTTCAATATTTCATTGAAATATTTCAAGGAGGGTGAAAGTTTCAATTTTGAAATATTTCAAAGTGAAAATTTCATGTGAAATATTTCATACTCATAACCCTAATTGAAATATTTAAATAATTATAGAGATTCGTTGATCGCATTTATGTGCTTCAAATTGTTTACACGAGTGAGCTGGGTATGGCTCCATCATAGATAATAAAGATATAACATAATGGATAGGACATAATAGTTTTATCAGCGGTCTGATCTTAGAGGGGAACAATTGAGGCTTCATCCATAGCATGGATTAAGGTGTCAACCATCAAAGGATCAACTTGATAATCACTTGAGTTCGGCAATCTGTAACTCAGGATCTTTTTATTCAAAATGTCCTAATGAGTCATAAGAAAGTTAGTTAGGTAAACCTATGGTTAGTTGAAGCTATGGTGATGATAGACGACTACCATCACCAGTCGTGAGCTTTGCGATGATCTTTTCCTACTAACTATCAAGGTATTCGATATTGTAAACATAACAATGAAAGAAAATATTTAAATATTATTAATTTGGTTAGGTTAGGTTAGGTTAGGATAGGGCAGGAAATTAGATGTTAACTAATTATCATAGTTTTTAACACGGTCTTAAAGAATGTCAGCAAGAGTTGTACCAGTATAGTTATTAAAAACTTAAATACAGCCAACATTAAATAATGATTTTTTTACCACAACAAATTATAAAATGTATTTTAAAATATTACAAAATATTATTTAATTAGGGTTTTATAAGGTTTTCAATACTTATGAGTTTTTGTAAATAAAAAATGTATAAAATCAATAGTTTGAATTTAATATATGGTTTTGTGTTTTAATATTCTATTGTCAAAGAATTCTCAGGGTTTCCTTTCCACATTTTTTTACATTGTACTAAATCTAATTTTTTTCCGCCCATATTTACAAAGACTAAAACAGATATCTGACTATGTTTTTATTTGCATTTAGACTTTATAGTTTGTAATTTATATTGACTGTAGACCCACCAAACACAATATTATTTTAAATTAAACATTTTATGTCCTTTATAAATAACAATCACATAGTAGAGTCCGTGCAGGACCTTTTATCATTTAATTTCTTTGCATCCATTATAATTTACATTTATTTTTATACATTTTCTAATACATATATTACCGTGATACACCTCTGATCATAATAACTGTGCGCATTATTTTTTTTTTTTTTTTATTTAAAGTTTACAGGCTTCAACTACAAAGGTTATTAGCCAACATTTATGTTTTAGTTTAACAAAGCAAAAAAAAAAAAAAAAGGAAAAAAGAAAAGTAGATTACAATATTAAAAAATTACAATATTTGTTTAAATAGATATACAATTTGATTTATATTAAAACTATATTTTGTTGATAAGGTTGTCTTTGGTGATGAATTCGATAGTTTTTAAAGTGTGTTCTTCATTTAGAGCTTCTTTGATGTTGGGTGGTAGGTTGAGAAGAGTGCGGGTTGGTTCGTGTACAGGGCATTCTTCAAAACTGTGTCTTATGGTGATACGGGTTTGGCATGTGTTGCATATAGGGGGTTGATCTTTACTGATGAGGAAGGAGTGTGTGAGAAAGGTGTGACCGATTCTAATGCGAGTGATGGCAATATTTTGACGTGCGCATTATTATAATGTAAACAACACCTAGTTTTTGGATTGTAGTTAATATGTATTGCAGTATTTAGCTTCCAGCGTATTCTTTTGTTTAGTGTTATTTCACCCAGATTTCTCAAACAATTTTTTTTTCACTTCACTGAACTCTAGTAGATTTTTTTGTATAAACATTTTTCAAGATTAACCGGCTATACCTGGGAGTACGCTGAGTACCTGTGTACATAATATATAACTTGAAAAGAGACTGGCTACGTTCTCTCACGTTCCCCATTTAATTAATATTTTTATATATTTAACTTTTTTTGATTCTTTTATATATATCTTTTTTTAAAAAATTAACAACTTGGTGCCATATGATTTTTTTTAAATTTTTTATCTGCTTCTTAAAATGCGTTTGCCTGCGGTAGCCCACGTTCCCCCTTTCAATTTTTTCTCATAAATTTAATTCAATTGATATTTAATATGAATATTTTCAAATTTGTAAGCCTTCAGAAAATTTTTTTCTGTCATTTAATTTCTATCTAGATATTTCTATATAGATTTTTTAAACAATGACAAGCCGGCGCCAACACCATCCTTCATATTTTTTTTTTGTAATGTAACTCTACTTGAATATTTAGTATTGACGTGAAAATTGATAACTTGGTGCCTGTAAATAACCATTCTTTAATGAACTAAATAATTCTTATCTTTAATGAACTAAATATTTTAAATGGTTTTTTTTGTTAAAGATTCTGGGCATTTTAGTTTGAACTTTGAAATGTATTTTTCTTCTGTAAAATTTTTTCAGAATTTTTTTTGGTTTCCTAAAATGCATTTGCCTGCAAACGCCAACACCCACCTTCAATTTTTTTTTATGATTTAACCTCTAGCCAAATTTTTTAAACTTTAACGATCGGGTACCCTTGAATAATCCTTATCTTAAATGAACTAAATATTTTAAATGGTTTTTTCTGTTTAATATTTTGGGCATTTTAGTTTGAACTTTGAAATGTATTTTTCTTCTGTAAAATTTTTTCAGAATTTTTTTTGGTTTCCTAAAATGCATTTGCCTGCGGCCGCCAACACCCTCCTTCAATTTTTTTTTATGATCTAGCCAAATTTTTTAAACATTGACAATCTGGTACCTCTTGAATAATCCTTGTTTTATGAACTAAATATTTTAAATGGTTTTTTTTGTTTAAGATTCTGGGCATTTTAGTTTGAACTTTGAAATGTATTTTTCTTTTGTAAAATTTTTTCCAAATTTTTTTTTTGTTTTCTAAAATGCATTTGCCTGCGGGCGCCAACACCCTTCTTCAATTTTTTTTTTATGATTTTACCTCTCGCAAAGTTTATTAAACATTGACAATCGGGTACCCTTGAATAATCCTTATCTTTAATGAACTAAATATTTTAAATGGTTTTTTCTGTTTAATAATTTGGGCATTTTAGTTTGTACTTGTATTTTTCTTCTGGAAAATTTATTCCAAATTTTTTTTTTTGGTTTCCAAAAATTCATTTGCCCGCGGGCGCCAACACCCTCCTTCAATTTTTTTTTTAGTTATGTAACTCTTGTTGAATATTTTGTATTGACTTGAAAATTGATAACTTGGTGCCCTATGAATAATCATTCTTTAATGAACTAAATATTTTGAATAGTTTTTTCTGCTTAAGATTCTGGGCATTTTAGTTTGTACTTTGAAATGTGTATTCCTACACTTAAATTTTTTCAAAATTTTTTTTTGGTTCCCTAAAATGCATTTGCCTGCGGGCGCCAACACCCAACTACAATTTTTTTTTATGATTTGACCTCTAGCCAAATTTTTTAAACTTTGACAATCGGGTCCCTTGAATAATCCTTATCTTTAATGAACTAAATATTTTAAATGGTTTTTTCTGTTTAATAATTTGGGCATTTTAGTTTGTACTTGTATTTTTCTTCTGGAAAATTTATTCCAAATTTTTTTTTTTGGTTTCCTAAAAAGCATTTGCCTGCAAGCGCCAACAGCCTCCTTCAATTTTTTTTTTAGTAATGTAACTCTAGTTGAATATTTTGTATTGACTTGAAAATTGATAACTTGGTGCCCTATAAATAATCCTTATCTTTAATGAACTAAATATTTTAAACGGTTTTTTCTGTTTAATAATTTGGGCATTTTAGTCTGTACTTTGTAATGTGTTTTCCTACACTTAAATTTTTTCAAATTTTTTTTTTGGTTTCCTAAAATGCATTTGCCTGCGGGCGCCAACACCCTCCTTCAATTTTTTTTTTAGTAATGTAACTCTAGTTGAATATTTTGTATTGACTTGAAAGTTGATAACTTGGTGCCCTATGAATAATCATTCTTTAATGAACTAAATATTTTGAATAGTTTTATCTGTTTAAGATTCTGGGCATTTTAGTTTGTACTTTGAAATGTAATTTTCTTCTGTATAGTTTATCCCAAATTTTTTTTTTTTGTTTTATAAAATGCATTTGCCTGCAGGCACCAACAACCTCCTTCCTTTTTTTTTTTTAGTAATGTAACTCTAGTTGAATATTTTGTGTTGACTTGAATATTGATAACTTGGTACCTCTTGAATAATCCTTGTTTTATGAACTAAATATTTTAAATGGTTTTTTTTGTTTAAGATTCTGGGCATTTTAGTTTGAACTTTGAAATGTATTTTTCTTTTGTAAAATTTTTTCCAAATTTTTTTTTTGTTTCCTAAAATGCATTTGCCCGCGGGTGCCAACACCCTCCTTCAATTTTTTTTTTTATGATTTTACCTCTAGCAAAATTTATTAAACATTGACAATCGGGTACTCTTGAATAATCCATATCTTTAATAAACTAAATATTTTAAATGGTTTTTTCTGTTTATTATTTTGGGCATTATAGTTTGTACTTTGAAATGTATTTTTCTTCTGTAAAATTTTTTCCAAATTTTTTTTTGTTTCCTAAAATGCATTTGCCAGCGGGCGCCAACACCCTCCTTCAATTTTTTTTTTTTAGTTATGTAACTCTAGTTGAATATTTTGAACTGACTTGAGAATTGATAACTTGGTGCCCTATGAATAACCCTTAGCTTTAATGAACTAAATATTTTAAATGGTTTTTTTTGTTTAAGAATATGGGCATTTTAGTTTGTACTTTGTCATGTGTTTTCCTACACTTAAATTTATTCAAAATTTTTTTTTGTTTTCCTAAAATCCATTTGCCTGCGGGTGCCAACACCCTCCTTCAATTTTTTTTTTATGATTTTACCTCTAGCAAAATTTATTAAACATTGACAATCGGGTACCCTTGAATAATCCATATCTTTAATAAACTAAATATTTTAAATGGTTTTTTCTGTTTATTATTTTGGGCATTATAGTTTGTATTTTGAATTGTATTTTTCTTCTGTAAAATTTATTCCAAATTTTTTTTTTGGTTTTCTAAAAAGCATTTGCCTGCAAGCGCCAACAGCCTCCTTCAATTTTTTTTTTTAGTAATGTAACTCTAGTTGAATATTTTGTATTGACTTGAAAATTGATAACTTGGCGCCCGATGAATAATCCTTATCTTTAATGAACTAAATATTTTGAATAGTTTTTTCTGTAAAGGTTAGGTTAGGTTAGGTCCTAACCCTTTGTCGACCGACGGTACATATAAGTACCATCACTTTTAAAATATATATAAAATCAATATGAAACAATTTGTACGTTATTTCCCGTCGGTACTCTACAGTGCCAGTGAAGTGCCACTACATCTATCGAAAAAAAAAAAGTAAGATATAGGTAATTCTTTATTGGAATTAATTTTTTTATGGGTTATCATAAATTACCTAGCTGGAAAAACTTCTGATCACCTTTTCCAGTTCTTGGTGTTAATTTAATATCTAATACAATGCCACGAAATAGGTTTGATCTAATATTATCAAATTTACATGTCCAGGACAACACTTTAATTTCTCCTAATAATACAGACAAACTTTTTAAACTTAATCCATTGATTGATTATTGTACTGAAAAATTTTCAAAAACATAATATGGCACGAGGAAATTATCAATAGACGAGTTTATGATAGTTTTTAAGGGATGTAATAAAGTATGGAAAAATACAACCCCATGAAGCCGATAAAGCGTGGCTATAAAATATGGTGTATGTCTGATCAGAATGGTTATATACAAAATTTTAAAATATACCAAGGTGAAGATGAACAAGTGTCTGACGAATTCAAACATTTTGGGCTTGGAGAATGAATCGTACTGCAACTGTCTAAAAGTGAGTGAAATAAAAATAGATGCTTCAATTTTGACAATTATTTTACGACTATTCCTCTTTTAGAAAAACTGAAACTCGAAGGTTGTTTAGCTTATGGCACTATTCGACCAAATCGTAAAGGTTTACCAAAATTGGCTGATGATACAAAATCTAAAAGGGGAACTTATGACTACCGCATATCTGATTTAGGTATTAGCGTCTTTAAGTGGAAAGACACAAAAACTGTTCATTTTGCATCAAATTATCATGGATCTGAGGTAACAACAGTTTTACGTAAAAACAAAACTGGGGAAAAAAATAATGTCACATGTCCGCAAGTTGTCAAAGACTACAATCGTTTTATGGGTGGCGTAGATCACGCAGATAACGATAGTACTTTTTTTATAACATATTTTATAAAGTATTCTAAATATTGAAAACCAAGTACATTTCTACAATTAATTACAGGACTTAAAAATTCTACATCAATAGCAACTTTTCAATAACTTGTTAAGTGTAATTTATTTTATAAGATATTTTAATTATCGAAGACCTAGAACTTTTTTTAAATTTATTAAAAGGTTTGGAAATTTATTTTTAAACTCAAAATATAAGCTCAGGTAACAATAATATATAAAATGTATCATAGATAGGGCACAACGGTACTAATGAGTACCATGTTAAAATTGTGAATTTGACCAACAGTACTCTGTAGTACCACCATCGTAAGTCAAATTTGGGTTTTTAAAACAAAAAAATTTTTTTTCTCTTTTAAGTATAAAAAAAATATTTGGTAAAAAAAATTTAAAAATTCATATTTATTTTATGATTGGTCTACAAAGGGTTAAGATTCTGGGCATTTTAGTTTGTACTTTGTCATGTGTCCAAGTATCTACAGTCATTCGTTTTTTAATAACAATAAAATAAGAAAATTGTTACATGAGAAATCGAGTGAAATTAAAAATGTGAGATCAAGTGGAATAAAAAGTAACAAGGCATATCGAATTTTGAAAAGATACGACCTCATTACTATTGGAGAAGAAGATAAATTAATATTGCCGTTGTTGGAAGGTAATACAAACATTTTGTACTATATTACTAAGATATTTTAATTATCGAAGACCTAGAACTTTTTTTAAATTTATTAAAAGGTTTGGAAATTTATTTTTAAACTCAAAATATAAGCTCAGGTAACAATAATATATAAAATGTATCATAGATAGGGCACAACGGTACTAATGAGTACCATGTTAAAATTGTGAATTTGACCGACAGTACTCTGTAGTACCACCATCGTAAGTCAAATTTGGGTTTTTAAAACAAAAAAATTTTTTTTCTCTTTTAAGTATAAAAAAAATATTTGGTAAAAAAAATTTAAAAATTCATATTTATTTTATGATTGGTCTACAAAGGGTTAAGATTCTGGGCATTTTAGTTTGTACTTTGTCATGTGTCCAAGTATCTACAGTCATTCGTTTTTTAATAACAATAAAATAAGAAAATTGTTACATGAGAAATCGAGTGAAATTAAAAATGTGAGATCAAGTGGAATAAAAAGTAACAAGGCATATCGAATTTTGAAAAGATACGACCTCATTACTATTGGAGAAGAAGATAAATTAATATTGCCGTTGTTGGAAGGTAATACAAACATTTTGTACTATATTACTAAGATATTTTAATTATCGAAGACCTAGAACTTTTTTTAAATTTATTAAAAGGTTTGGAAATTTATTTTTAAACTCAAAATATAAGCTCAGGTAACAATAATATATAAAATGTATCATAGATAGGGCACAACGGTACTAATGAGTACCATGTTAAAATTGTGAATTTGACCGACAGTACTCTGTAGTACCACCATCGTAAGTCAAATTTGGGTTTTTAAAACAAAAAAATTTTTTTTCTCTTTTAAGTATAAAAAAAATATTTGGTAAAAAAAATTTAAAAATTCATATTTATTTTATGGTTGGTCTACAAAGGGTTAAGATTCTGGGCATTTTAGTTTGTACTTTGTCATGTGTCCAAGTATCTACAGTCATTCGTTTTTTAATAACAATAAAATAAGAAAATTGTTACATGAGAAATCGAGTGAATATCAAATGTTGTAAAAATATAAATTTCAGACGCTCATAAAAATTTAATTTAAGTTTTTTTTTTTGATAAAGGTAGACAAACTTATGAGTAATCTTATATTACATTTTCACATTTTAGATTTAAAAAGAAAAATTTTTATGAATTCTCAACTCAAAATAAATTGCTAATTTTCGTGATTTTTCCGTATTTTGTCAAAATTTGAATTTTAAATGCTTATAAGTAAAAACTGTGACTAAGGATTTTTAATTTTTTTCATCTTTCTTTGAAACAATAACCTAGGAGCGTTCTACTAAATTTTCAAGCTTTTTTACTCAACAGGTAAAATTTTATTGATACTTATAGAAAAAAAAACTAAAAAAAAAATGGAAATTGACAATGTCCATTAACAGCTCAAAATAAGTCAAAATATTTGGAAAATGTTATGGTGTACAGGAAATGCAAATATAAACATTCAGTCAAAATTCCCTACGGTCATTTGTTTTAGAGTTACGCCAAAAACCAAAATCGATTTTCTCGAAAACAGATTTTGCGTAAAAATTCCCGTTTTCCTTAATTTTTCTTTTGTTTTTCACGTCGCTTTTGAAAACTACTTAGAAATTTTTACTTACAACTAGATTCAATTTCCTATCAGAAAAGTTACTGTTGAAGAAAATCCAAGCACTTTTACTGTCCTAAAAGGTGATGACAGACACAAAAATAAAAAAGGTGGATAAGAAAAACGATTCTGAGCGAAAACGGTCAGTCAACCTATGATATTACCAAGTATATTTGATGATATTATTGTGAATAAAGTAATTTATATATAACCTATTTACGTGGAGCCTTGTTTTAAATTTTCAATCCTTAGCTATAAAAGTTGAACATTTTATACATTTTTTACTACAAAATAATTAATAAATTATAAATTTGATAAATGTTGTCAAAATTTGAACTTTAAATGCTTATAAAAAAAAATTGTGCCTATGTATTTTTAATATTTTTCAACCGCTATTAAAATATCTTTCTAATAGCAGTTGAAAAATATTAAAAATGATATTATCAGGAGCCTTATATTAAATATTCACGCTTTTTTACCCAACAAATAAAATTTTATAGATATTTATAGAAAAAAAAACTAAAAAAATTGAAAACTGACAATGTCCGTAAACATCTCAAATAGAGTCAAAATATTTTCAAAATTGTATGGTGTATAGAAATTGCTAATATAAACATTCAGTGAAATTTTCAAGTATCTGCAGTCATTTGTTTTTAATTACAATAAAATAAAAAAATTGTTACAATATGAGAAATCGAGTGAATATTAAATGTTGTAAAAATATAAATTTCAGACGCTTATAAATATTTAATCTAAGTTTCTTGTAGACATATTTTTTGTTGATAAAGGTAGACAAACTTATGGATAATCTTGTATTATATTTTTAAATCTTAGATTAAAAAAGAATTCTCAACGCAAAATAATTTGCTAATTTTCGTGATTTTTCCGTATTTTGTCAAAATTTGAACTTTAAATGCTTATAAATAAGAACTGTGACTAAGGATTTTTAATTTTTTTCATCTGCCTTTGAAACAATAACCTAGGAGCCTTCTATTAAATTTTCAAGCTTTTTTACTCAACAGATAAAATTTTATTGATATTTATAGAAAAAAAAACTAAAAAAATTGAAAACTTACAATGTCCGTAAACAGCTCAAAAAGAAAGGTGATGACAGGCACAAAAATAAAAAAAAACACACATCATTGTAAAATCAATACATTCATCGCTTCGCTCAGAATCTAAAAATTAAATATAAACACATATCATTGTAAATTCAATACTTGGTTCACAATCTAAAATGGTTAAATATGCGAAATACCTATAAAACTATAAATTTTAAAAATCAACTCTTTTTGCTATGAAACAATATTCTATATTACTTAGCTATGTTTTTAATGATTATTTAAAAATATGCAAACTCCTATAAGTCCGAAGCCCTGCTATTGAGTAATTGACACACGACTAACATGCACATATAGAAATTGCCTGTATTGAACTCCTTAAAAGTGGTATCGCATCGCCTTTTGTTTGAGATTGTAAAATAGATCGGTACCAGGTCATTGTTACCACTTACCAATCAATGTGTAATTTAAGTTTTAACCTCCCCCCCAACATCACCACCGCAATTAGAGCCGATTGTACCTACAGTTTTAAAAGCTTTTCTTTAATATTATATATGTTACGGGTAAAGTACAAAATATGGTTAGTGTTCACATTATCCGGGTAATGTGTAAACTACCTGTACCTATTGGATAAAGTAAAAATACTATTTATAAAACGTTTATTTCGTACTTTACTCGGGTATTTTACACATTATCTACGACTGAGTGGGTAAAGTACTTTGATAAAATGTATATGAGAAAATAACGATTGTAGATAAATGTTTATGAAGAAACACACGCAATAATATTTAGTACAGTGCTAGTTCGTCTTAATACACGCGTCGTACATATAATAGGTTTTTAAAATGACTTCACCCGAAAAATTTTATGAATGTTTTTATAAAATAGTTAATGAAAAAAATAATAATTCAGTTTATTTATCGGCAGTTAAGTATAACGAAATAGTTACGGAAATTAAAAATGTGAGATCAAGTGGAATAAAAAATAATAAGGCATATCGAATTTTGAAAAGATACGACCTCATTACTATTGGAGAAGAAGATAAATTAATATTGCCGTTGTTGGAAGGTAATACAAACATTTTGTACTATATTACTAATGAAAATATCTATGATGTGCTACACGATGTTCATTTGAGTATTGGGCATGGTGGAAAACACCGCATGAATGCTGAAGTTAAAAAAAAGTATAAAAATATAACACAAGAAGCAGTGTCTATTTACTTAAAGTTTTGCGAATCGTGTCAATCTAAACAAAAATCTAAAAACAAGGGTCTAGTGAACAAGAACCAATGGTGTTTTCGGAAATGAATAGTAGGTGCCAAGTGGACCTGATTGATATGCAGTCGCAGGCAGGCACGTAGTCAGAAAATATTCACTAGGTGGGCCAATGTTAGATGGGTCCCCTACCTAAATATATTACCTTGTACAGTTGTAGGGGTGTTCGACAGACGAGTTGACGACCATAATAATAATATAATTCTATATGAAATATGAATCAATATAATGACAATACCCTTACTCAAAAGTATTTTAAAAATAGACATAAAAGTATACAACAGTCACTGACTAGATAAGATAAGAATAACATGACATGCTAGTATACTATAATAATATGGTACCAGTGTTGGGCTTTAAATAGCAATTATTTCCTAATCAATCGTTGACGATATTATGATTTATAAAAAATAAATTATCACCGATTCTTAGTAGGAACAGAATTTAAATGTAATACAATATACATATTTTATTCCAGAAATGGACATGGATTGAATTTAGTTACGTAACTTATTTTAGATTCTAATTAAAACCCGATATATTTGGTTTTATTTGTGTAATATTTAGACAATATTAAAAATTTGAAATTTCATTTAAATTAAAAGCCCCCGTATAATAATGGGCCCCTCTGAATACTTTGGGTGGGCCGGCCTACGGCCGGACACATAATAGGGTGGGCCTGGCACACCCTGGCCCCCCCTTAGCTACGTGCCTGGTCGCAGGGGGATGGAGAGTTCCGGTTTATTATGGTATATCAGGATCACCTTACTAAATTCGTTCAACTAAGACCCTTAAAAACAAAGAGAGCAGAAGAAGTTGCAAAACACCTTATCGACATATTTTGTATTTTCGGAGCTCCGATGATATTACAATCTGACAATGGCCGCGAGTTTGTAAATAAAATAATAGAAGACTTAAAAGAAATGTGGGACACACTGAAAATCGTTCACGGAAAGGGAAAGCCACGCCACAGTCAGTCACAAGGAAGTGTCGAGAGAGCAAACCAAGACATACAAAACATGTTGATAACATGGATGAAAACAAATAACTGTAAATCATGGTCAGAGGGACTTCGATTTGTACAGCTAATGAAAAATAGGGCCTACCACGATGGCATTAAAAGATCTCCATACATGGCCATGTTTGGTACTGATGTGAAAATTGGTTTGTCATCATCTTTTCTACCAGCTGAAACAGTGGAAAAATTAACCACTGAACAAGAATTGGAAGAAATATTGCAAAGTGTTGTGTCAAACTATGAACAAAGAGAAAATCATAGTGTTTCCGATAAAGAGGTAAATTGTTGGCAATATATAGTCGTTATACCAGATTTAATCACTTCTAATTTTTTTCTTAACAGGACAGTACTGTATCTAATTGCTGTGAATCGTGTGGCTGTATTCTTGGTAATGAACAAACATCTATTTGTGGTTTATGTGATAAAAAAGTAATTATTACAAAACAAGTTTTATTTAGGAAAAAATGTTATTTATTTTTATTAAAAATGTTTCAGAACACCATAAAAATGAGAGAAGCAATTCAAAATTATCGCTTGAGCAACAAGCAAAAAAAATGAAGTTCAGATCCATCAACAAATTCCCACCATGCAATGTTGGCGACACAGTTAGAGTCAAACTACCAGAAGTAGACAGAAGTAAGGGTGATCCACAGAATATACTCTTTGCGGTTGTGTCTATAAGTGATAATCAATATTACGAACTCGGTAATAAAAATGGCACTCTTCATCAACTTTATTCCAGAAATCAATTCACTGTATGCTCTGAACCATTAATAGATATTTTAGAAGTTTTAGCCACAAAAAAAATCTTTGCGTGAAATAGCTAATGAACAATCTTTTTCCGGTGGTCAAGGTTTTAAGAAGTGTTTATGTAAAACTAAATGCTTAACAAATAAATGTAAATGCAAATCCGGGGGAATACTTTGTAATTCTAAATGTCATCCAAACTCAAATTGTTCTAATAAATAATTGTATTTCGCTTTTAAATTTTAATTAGGTAAATAGTAAAATTGTTCAAATATATAATTTATAGTTTAATAGTAATAATAATAAATAATTTTTTTTTGAATTAGTATAATTTGGTTTTTGCTACTAGAAAGACTTTGTATAATCTGTACCATTTTAAGTGTTTGATGCGTTGGTCATGTTGTACCGAAGTTATAGGTTTACGATTATAGTTATACGAATACATTATCCACATCACACCGGATAATGTATAAATTGATTGGATACTACATATTTAAGGTGGATAATGTATACATTACACTAACCGTTTTTGTACTTCACCCGTAACATATATACAATATGGATACTTTAAATTAATGTACCTAGTTAAAATTCGACTTTTAAAACTATGTAAAAGTTATCCATTTTAAATTTTAGCAATATATTTCAAAATAAAGCAACATTTTTGGTAAATACTAGTTTTATTTAATAATACAAATTAATAGCGAAATATTAACAAATTTTAACAAGTTATCAGTACATGGCACTTAGATAGGTATATTATAGATAATTCGCCCCAAATGATTACGTGAATTTTTTTGTATCTGGATGTTGTGGAGATAGTAAGACAAAAGTAAATTACTTTTACAAACCACTTTTTTGTAATAATTTTGAAGTAAAACTATTAAAACGTAAATTAAAAATTAATTATTGATAAACACAATCAAAGAAAATATCTTTTCATCACACAAAAAATTAAAAAAATTAAAAAAAAAACACACATCATTGTAAAATAAATACATTCATCGTTCCACTCAGATTCTAAAAATGTTTGTTCAAAAAACGAGTGGTAAAATAAAATGTATAAAATACTAAATATATAAAATATAAGTTTATATGACGGCTATAGTAGATTTTCGATGGTTTAGATAGTCGATTTTGTCGATTTTAAAATTTTTTAATGTAATGCTATATTTTTTAATTTAACTAACTTACCAAATTAAATTGAATTATATCGTAAAAATTTCAATGGAAAAAAATTTGAAGAAAAAACATTTTATTCTTTTTCTGTAACAAATTTGAATACATTAATTATTTTAAAAATATATATTGATAAAATTTATAAAATTAATAGAAAATATAAACAAGACTTGTTGGTCGACAAACTCGTTATACTCTGATCGCGGTACTAATATGAGTAATATGACAAAAACATTTGAAAACTAACCGGATTTACAAATTGGCTATATTGACATTAATATCAGATTTAAAATTTTTATTTTCAGTAATTTACATAATATGTAAATTGATATTTTCTAATTTTTATAGAACATGGTGGCCTTATATAATTACCTACCAACTTTCCTGTTTTTTATATTGTATTAATAAAACTGTTCTGACGCATCCTCTGCAAAACTATAAAAAGCAATATTATATAATCATATAAAACTTATACTAATCACTAACAAGTAATAATTGTGTCACTGCGTATTTTCAATATTTTTTAATCGGAATAAGTACAACATCCGAGGAACCTTGTTTAAAATGTTAAAGCTTTTTACCGAGAATCAACATTTTTGCCAACATATCGTATAGAAAATAAACCAAAAAAATATATATTACTCTTAAAATGCATACCATGAATTAGGTAGGTAGCTTACACTTTTTTTATTATTTTTAAAATATCATTGTGCATAGATAATTTAACCGTTATCCGCCACTGGCCGACGGACTGAGCGACGTGAGTTCTACGTCATCAATAACCGTCGACAATCGGTGGTTGCAGTACAATGGCCGTACATTAGGTAGCCTATACTAAAATTAAGTCCAAGGAAACATCAAATGTGATTACAGAGGCTAAAATACCGTGTCCCCTGACACACTTTGTGTCCCCTGAAAATCAAAGTGTGTCCCAAGTTTTAAAACGTGTTTTCAGTATTTTTAAAAATAACAAACATTAAACGTTTAATATTTTAATTTACTAGGTAGTTATCTATTCTGTTAACTTAAGTTAATTACCTACTTCTTTTATTTCTATATTATGGACAAGTTTGTTATAAAAAAAAGAAGAAATGCTAATGGGTCAATTCAAAGTAATTAGGTACCGGCCTTAGTATAAAATAACTAAACATGAAGGTACCTACATAAAATATTTAAATTATTCTATGCTGTGTCTATTGAAAGTTGAAAGACAATATTTTTTACTTTAATATCTACTGAAAAGTTAACTTTACTAGTAAGAGCATCGTAATTTATAGAATATTGTCATAGTATTATATAATTAGGTATAGGTACTATTTAATATTATAAATATGTATTGTTGTTTATTTTAAGTCTAAAATAAGTTAAAATATTTAAAAAAATGAAAGTACTAAACTGATTATTATAATCATAAATCGGATTTTAAAGATTTAGATAGTTATTTTGTCTTATAATAAATATAACTTACTAAAAAGATCTACATACATAACAATATACATATAATATTTTATTACAGTTTATTTAACAAACCCAATATTATTTTCTAAACATAATCAAATTTGTTTTTAAAAACGTTGAATATTCTTATAAACTATTTTGTTACATAAATTATATTCTAATTGATGATGAATAAGTGAATAACATACAAAAATATTTAAATATTTTTCAATTTACTACACACATTGGTGTCTATAAAAATAATCATATCATGGGCCAATATTATATTTCGTTCAAAGAATAAAATTAATGTTCATGATTTATAATATGTCTTGTCACAAATTTAAAACTAATTTTTCTGGATCGGAAAAAAGTATTCTTTAATGAATAAAAAATACAAATAAAAGAATTCGGAATACGTATTTGAATACTTTTTAAAAAAAGTATTTAAAATAGCATTCGAATACTTTATGAGACTGCCCCCCCCCCTGAACTACGCCTATAGCCCCACAGGTTTTATTTTTGCTGTAGAAAACTGTCAAAGCCCAAAAGTAACAGTTCAATTAGTAAGTGTGTGGTGTGTCCCCTGAAATCAGATGTATTTTAGGCCCTGCTAATTAGTATATTAAACGTTCTAATCAGTAATAGTAGAATGCTTTAAGTATTTATTATCTAGGACAAACATTTTTTTAGTTATTAAAATTTATCATAATCATTTATGAAGCAATTGTACAAACATTGAATATCTAATGTGGTCAACATTTGAACTTCATATGTATATGCACACTAGTTTTACGCTATTTTACATATAAAATTCCAGTAAAATAAACTTATAAGGAATCTCGTATACATTTTACAAGACATATGGGTGTTGAAATTAAAATGGTGGGTGAGTGGATGTCTCTCTGCTATATAGTAGGTTACAAGTCGGTCACTGTATAATGGATGGTATTAAATTTGAATTCAATGATATAATATCATTGTATATAAAAACCCATTCTGAGCATTGAGTTGTCAGTGTGGATATTTTATATTATATATATTGTTGTTACTTATAATGAATACCCTATTCATAATAAGTAATAACAATAGCCGGTTAGTAGAATTAATATTATAAAAATATAGCAAAATAACTAAAATTGTTATTCTTGGTTATTTAATATGTAATTTCTTCCAAATTTGAACATAAAATATTTATAAAAAAAAAACTGTGTTTTGATGATATTTTTTGATTACAGAATAATAATTGCTTTAAATTTTCAATCCTTGACTAAAAATTTGAACATTTTATACATTTTTTACTACAAAATCATTTTTAAAATTTGATAAATGTTGTCAAAAATTAAACTTTAAATGATTATAAAAAAAAAAAATTGTGCATAATATGTATTTTTAATATTTTTCAACTGATATTTAGGCAATATAATATCAGGAGCCTTGTTCTAGATTTATTACATTTTCAATCTTTTTGATTCAACAAATACATTTTATTTACATTAATATAAAAAGAACTAAAAAAATTGGAAACATAAAATGTCCATAAACAGCTCAATACAAGTCAACATTTTATGGTGTAAAGCAGTGGTGTTTACAATAGGTATAATTTTATTGCTGGTTTATTTAATTCAACAATAATAGTTTTTTTATTCTATAATACACTAATTATCATAATATTACACATAATATGATTGTATATTATAACTACCAACCATGAGAGCATTTACGCTAATCGGTCTTAAAACAAGATGGTCTACAAACAGGTACTGCAGCAAAAATAAATCCAGTATCATTTATACAGGTTTGCATTATTTTCCATGCATTGGTTTTCGGATTGTATATTTGGATAGTCAGCGTATTAATACACTCTGTATTACCCACAACATACAATAAACCATCTATAACAACTACTTCACCTATATCAAAAAAATGTAATATTTAATACATTTTTACAAATATATTCTTCGAAAATATAAATATTATAGTTACTAGAATAGTTTTCAAAGGCCATATTAGTCACTTTAGTCCATACTCCGACACTTGGTCTATAGGCCTCGACAGATATACAATATCCTGTGCCTTGTTTACCACCGACAGCATACATAACACCATCTATGACTGCAATACCAGGATTAGAGCGGCGATGGAGCATTGGTGCTACTAGTTTCCATGTGTCAAGACTGGGATCATAACATTCGACTGAATTTAAATGTTCTTTTGTAGAAGTATCAAATCCTCCTACCTATACAAATGATACAACTGAATAAAACTTAATTTTACTAAAAAATATTTTTTTACCGCATATAAAAGGTTGTTTAGAATTCCAACACCAACATTGCATCTCTTGTTAGCCATACTAGAAACCATTTGCCATTTTTCCAAATTGACATTGAAAACTTCAACACTATTTAAACAAATAGAACCATTTTCCCCGCCAACCTAGATTTTAATATTATATAATGTTAATTAATCATATACTATCCATCCCACGCCTAGTTTTCCTTTTTTAATATAAAACTATAAATTAATTTTGGCCGAATGGTTCCATATCGTTAGTTTAAGTAAAGTAAACAAAAAATTCTATAATTATTTCTAGTTTCCAATACTCAGATGGTATTCGATTGATATTAGATGATAATCAATACAAATTTTATGGACCAACCTTTTATATACATTTTTTATGGGTATATTTAATTTGACAAATTTTTAGTATTGCTACCTATCTGTGTGAAAAAAGCTTGTAAACACAAATAATTTTAGCAATCACTGAAAAAACAAATGAGTAATATTAGTAACTTACAGCATATATATTATTGTTCAATAAACCGACGCCTAAACGACTTCGATCAACTAACATATTAGGCATTTGTACCCAACTGGATTTTTGTGAAAATAAATCAAGCATTTGAATACACGGATAAGATTTACATAACGCTGTCGATCTATGGATACGACCAACAGCAACCACAAATTGGTCTGCTATTAAGACAAGATGATTTATGTGGCACTTCTCTTCCATATCTAGTGCAATGCGGCTTACGTTGTTAGTAGGGTCATACAAACTTATAAAATTATTATCCATAAGCGGCGAGACACTAAACATAAGAATAATCTGGAAGAAATAAATTTATAAAATAACTATAAAGGTAAATTTATCAAAACAGAAACATACTTTTTGTAAATCACCAGATTGTCTAGGTTTACACCGAATAGTTTTTGGTATAGGTATTATTTTTTGTGACTTGAGTAAATGAAATTGTATCGCTTCTAATATATAATCTTTACCTAAAAATATTATAATTATATACTACAAAAATTACAATAAAATTATAATTTATGGAAAAGCATACATTTATGATTATTTTTAAGGAGAGGCTCTTCAGATACATTTTTTAATAGATACTGTTTTGAAGTTAATGGCAATCTTACATGTTCCATCAAATCTGGCAAAAATTGTTTTCTACAAGATAATTCATGTCTTACCCAATTCAGAACACTTTCAAATACCTATAATATATAAACACAATTTAATTAATATAAAATAACAAAATGTAAATATATAATATTGTCGCCAATATCTTTTTTTGCTCAATAATATATTTTTTTTGTTATACCATCAACACAAACATATTTAATTGATTTGCACAAGATATTTTGCATAGCTAGATCTAATAACAAATTTTTCTTGCAATCTCTTAAACAATTTTTTTTATTTTTTTTATTGCAAGCCATGAGTTGTTTACTATATCTCTATATTAGTATATTTAAAATATAAATATTGTTAAGAGTTATATTAGATAGGTATATATATAGTTTTATTATTTGTAATTTAATATCTACAGACAAAGTTTATTGTAAGAAACATTAATCATTAAAATGTATTACACCTATAATAGATGTGTAATAGGTACTTCATATATATTATATTAAAATAGGTATTTGGTTTTTATCAACCAAACCAAATCAATCTTTACATGGGACAACCACCAAAATATTAATTTCTATTCTGTAAAACGTAATTCAAATACATATACTTTTTACAAGCGGCCACTATATAAGATATAATATTACACTTGTACAGTTATTCATATAATATTTTCATGCATACTCTGTTCAAGTTCAGAATCGTATTCCCGACTTGAGCGCAAAGCTTGGCAATACAATAATGCGGGTATACAGATAATTTACAGGGTGGAGGAACAAACGATTGCTGCCAGACTAAAGCCTGACGAACTGATCGCCGCTGCATGACTATGCAACAGAGTATAGGTAAGCAAATTGAGCCATCTTCAAGTTTCAACCCATAATAATAAAATAACAATAATTTTAGTTTGCTTACATCTTCTTCAAGTTGAACAGCAAGGTCAGAACTGGAGATAAGTTGAATCACTTCTTCAAGAGATAAAGACAGAAATTCATCACATTTTACCAATTCTCTGAAAATAATAAACGTAATGTATAGAATTTACTTACTGAACAAGAAAATTAAGTTATGTTTATCATACAAAAACTTTTTTTTAATATAGGCATTAGAAGTTGACATCAGTTCTGTACAGTAATGTAAATCAGCAAGTGCTCTGATTCCAAGACAATTTGAAGGATTTAGCTGTATTTGCAAAAATTCTTCACATGAGGCTTTTATATAGTCTAACTGTATGAGACCTGCAGCCGCTAACAAATCCTTGAGAAATAAACAATAATAAATTAAAATCATTTTAGAATAAGTCTTATAAATATGTAATACCTTTACATTCTCTTCATTTACAATTATTTCTCCAGTGTAAATATAATTTATCAAAAGTTGCAAAATGGTTGAGTTTAATTCTTTTATAATAATACAATCTTTATTCCTTTCTTCAAAGCTAGTGAACATGGCTCTGAAATATGGACTTGCTGATACTAATACAACTTTATGTCCAAAAATTACTGTACCATCGTCTGTTTCCAACTTAACATCACAAAACATTTCATCACTAAAAACAAACATTTGTTAACTTTTTATTTTTCTAGATACTAAATTCAGTTACTACATACATCCTTAATGATTGCAAGACCCCAAATACTTCTGCCGGGTGAGAGCTATTTTTAAATTTTTTTGGTTCACATCTTTTAAATTTCAGAACACTTGGCAAATGTTGTAAATCATTTTCATCCATTTCTGTAATAGAAATTAAATATTTTTAAATAATATGTTGAAAATTGTGAAAATGATACTTAAATATACGTGGTTTTACCAATTATTCAATATATTATACATATTGTAAATTAAATTGAAAGCTACTTAAAAATATAAACATTTTTTGTGTTTAGTTCCAGCAGTAATTTACAAAAATTATTTTCATCAAATTTAACGTTAACAGTTGATTGAGCCTAAAATCGTGTTTTTGATAAAGAAAATCATTAATGAGTTCTTATGAATTATACTTAAAATGTTTCTTAAAATTGTTTTTATTGATTTTATATTAGTACTAACTGATCCCGCTCACTTCACTGCCCGTAAAAAATTACAAATTTAAAAAAAATTGTGATTGTTCAACTCAGCCTTCCTGTTAGACAATCTGACTACATCTGATCACAAACAATGTGTGACAGCATATCAAGTAAGAAATGTGCGAAAATTTGATTTGAGGCATGTTTTCAACTGATCTGCACGATTAACCAATGGCAACCAATCCTCATTAGGACACCTCCTCGGGTTGGACCTAGGAGGGTGAAAAATACATTACAATGTATTCTCATACCTACCAAATATACAAAAAAATTTTCATTAACATAGGTCGAGATGTTTCAGAGAAGTGCAACCACAAACACCGTGACACGAGCATTTTATACTAGATTATATAATAGTATGTATAATTATTTAAATTTTGCTATTCATATGCTCAAATGTATGCACCAAAAGGTGGTTGACCATGTATCGGCCCTTAAAACCATAATATTGACATCAAATTATTTTTTGATTCGTTTATGAATTATGATAGGTACTCTATACTCTGTTCCACCTAAGAGTGAACCGCTTTCGTGCACGCAGACTGAGCCGCCGAACAATGCCTGGCCCCCCATGCGATGGCTATGCATTCTGTGATTGGCAGACAATCAACACCGGCCGTCGTCAGTTATCGGGTGCCTGACACCTGTGCTAACGCTCTCATCGGTGTCCGGATTGTGGTGGTAATGCGCGGAAAAAAAACGTGTTTCGGTCAGCCGAGTGTTTCACTCTTAGATGGAACAGAGTATGAGATGGTGTGGTACCAATTTTATTTCTCCGTTATAATAAAACATTAAGTACCTACCTAGTTGTTTTGATAAAATATTATTGAATTCGATACAGAATATTATGTTTTATCTTACCTATTATTTGTTGTAGGTGGCTTACTTCAACAGAAATCGAATGTCGAATGGTATTTACTATTTATTTTATCTTATCGAAAACGTATCCGACTAAAGATTATTCTGAACCGAAATAATAATATTATGTACAACAGTCAGTATTGATTGGTGTAGTAACCTATGGGCTATAACTCTATGAATTGAGAACTATACGATATTATTCAATACGATTTATTTCACATTTAAAATTATAAAATGCCTTCGTGAATAAAATTATTGTGGTCCGTCGTCTGTGGAACGTAAAACAATATTGAAACTATACTCGAGTACTCGACATGTATGTCTAATAACAAATAACAATTACACAACAACTACACAAGATTAATTTTTATCACAGACCTTTGTTTTATATAACCTCAAAAAACTGCGATAATATTATATTGTTATCAATGATAATGAGGAGCTGGTCTCACTGCGCAGTGTTACGTGAACGAAATTAAATAAAGGGTGTCTCAAAAAGAACGCCGGATTTAAATCCGCTATACATTAAATTTATTTTTCTTAAAAGAACATTACAGATATATCATTCTCTTCAGGATAAATGGAGGTTTAACAGTGAAAAACAACATCGGGCATATGACCTACGGGCGATTATTCTTTCCATAAAATTTACCATCGCCCCATCAAGTTCGTTGAGGACACGACTAATGTCTTGCCTAAGTTCCAAGACGTTTTGGACTTTGTTCTGGTAAACTCGTGACAACTCTATGGTACAACAAATACCTATTGGGTATTAAATTGGTTGTTATTTATTGAACGCACAAGAACGATTAGAATATTTATGTATGTGTACAAGTAAAGTGAATTTATCAAATAATATAATATTATTATGTGGTGTTATGATTGATTGAATATTTAAAATTTAAATGACGTGAGTTTAATTACTGACGACATGTTTACAGCCAAGAAAAATCCTCCGTTTGAGAGAGGTTTCTGATAGCAAATTAGATGTTGAAATCTACTTTGTACTTAGCCGGTACCGTCTAGGTGAGTGGAAGAAAACAAATTTCCCAGTATTTTTCAAATTAATCAGGAAACAGAAAAAAATAAAATAATACCTTTATTAAAAACTGCAATATTTACTCGAAACTAGTTTTTGTTCTTTTGATGGACGTCTTGTGACCAATTCAAAAATAAATATAACCGCAGAGACTTACAATGTTCACCAAATATTTACTTAAACCTATTTGTATAGATATGATGATAAAATGTTCAATTTATTTATACAGTGTTGTTTGTGAGTTAAAATGCTTGATAATTCCTCATAAGGTTTTCTAACAGAAATTAAAATATATTAATATATGATGGTTCCTATCTGCAACAAACAATATTATTTACTTAACAAGTGTTTGAATTTCAAATGTAGATGTAAACGCTAAATATTTTGTATCGTCGTACTCGAATGGACATAATATAATAATAAAGTCTGACAGACCGTATCCCTACTAAGATATATCTTAAATCGTGATCAGAATCATACCTCTGATTTTAGATTTTTTTTTATGTATATACCTAACTTTTAATTCATTTTGTGATCAAACTAAAACATCCGTGATTTACTTGAACAATGATGTTGTTGTACAGTTTGAATATAAGGGATGTAGTCAAGTTATGAAAAGTCTATAGCAAAGTAATCTAGTTCATCAGTATACCTATTCCAAAATTCTTGAGTCCTCAGGGTTTTTTTTTTTTTACTTGATTATTATTTTCAGTTTCAGCCTGGAATAATCTTATTATTTATGTCTGATACTTTTTTTATTCGCTGTAGCCTGTAGGCATCTGCTATAATATTTACTAATTAATCTAATAATATAAAATAATATAGGAAGATATGTTACTTAGGTTAATTCCAAAACAAAATGTAAATTTATATTAATTTTATAAAATAGTTAACAGAGTTATTATAATTATAATATCCACTATAAATGTTTGCTTTATTAAATATGTAAAACATTGCCTATTATAATATATCCAATTTTTTTTATAAGCATTTAAAGTTCGAATTTTGAGAAAATTTATTAAATTTTAAATTTGATAATTATTTTGTAGTTGAAAATTTATAAAATGTTTAACTTTTATATTTAAGGATTGAAAATTTAAAACAAGGTTCCACGTCAATAGGTAGTAATAAATTACTTTATTCACAATAATATCATGAATTATACTCAGTAATATCATAGGCTGATGACAGTCTTTGCTCAGGTATCGTTTTTCTTATATAATGATATTATATCATTGAATTAAAATTTAACACCATCCATTACAGTGACCCACTTGTAACCTACTTTACAGCAGAGCGACATCCACTTACCCACTCTTTTTAACATTAATTTTTTTTTATAAATGCATATAACTACTTTTTTTGGAGCATATTTAAGTAATTTTTACAACATATCAGCATATTTTTTAGGGAATATTTAATATTTTTTTTTGGGCATAAAAATCCGAACCATAGTCATCACGTTTTAGGACAGTAAAAGTGCTTAGATTTTCTTCAATAGTATCTTTTCTGATAGGAAAGTAAATCTAGTTGGTACTTTAGGCCTTGGGAGGGGTCTCTAACCTTATAATATTGTTTAAAAAAATTCCTAACGATCTCAGTCCCAGTGAAATTATCAGGAATAATCATTAGAGTACTTTTATTCATTCTCCTCTTGTTCAGTGTATTATATATAAAATTATATATTATTTTTTCCTATAGTTTTGAGGATGTCAGTAGACACTTTTAAAAAAGTGGGTATATAAGTCCACTATGTTGTCTATGTTCTATAGAAAATATTGATTTACATATTATTATTATTTATTATTGTAGGTACAAAACACTTTTTCAAACATTTTTCAAAAAAAAATTGAACTTACCAAAAAATTGTCTATAATAGAACCGACGAAGCACTTTGTAAAAACTAAATTTTATATTATTGGGAACTGTAATTGAAAACTTGAAAATATGAACTTTTTCGAATCATTACTAAAATTAAATTAATATTAAAAACGGAAAATGTTTCGTACGATCTACAGACATTTTTCTGCTGAATTCAAATATTTTTTCAGTATCAAAATCAGACAACGTTAACTAACTTTAATTGTGTCAAAACAATAAATAGGTATGTCGTTGTAAAATTCGTGTAGTGAAATGTATAATATTATGGTTATCGACTTATTGACATGTGCATGCGCGTACGAGAGAGGTTTCCGTCGGCGGCTCCACCCCGTGAATATCCACCGCCGATACCCGCATTTAATTTAACTCAAATCATTTACAACAAATCTGTCTGAACTAAATTCAACCTGTCTAAAATTTAGTAAAACTTTTTCACAAACATTTTTATTACAATATTGGAACGACATGGTTTGTGTGCAATGCCATTTGTGTGATGCCGGCTGTCGATAGATGGTGCTGTGTTGAGAATATGTATATTATTATTATTATTATTATTGTTCTTCGTTTACCTATCAAATTTCGTCCAAATTTGAACTAAAATTATTTATAAAAAAATCATGTTTTAGGACTTAGGTATATATTTTATACATTTTTTGATTAACAGTATTAACTACTTATGAGTTATGAGAAACCTTAATTTAAATGTTCAATCCTTAGCTATAGAAATTAAACATATTATACATTTTTAGCTACCTAATCATCTGCAAATGTGCGTTATTGACAAATAAATTACAAAAACCTTTTAATAAAATATTAAAAATTTAAAAATTAATTGAAATACAATAAATATATATCATACAATGTATGAAAATTTTATATAAAAAAAATTATGTATCGTATATTATGCTATACAAAATGTGGCTTGTCAATGGCTATAAATTTATGATATACAAAAATATAATGGCCCTCTGATTCAACAAACATGCTCATTCCAATTTTTTCTTCAATAGTGCAATTGTTCAAAGTTATATGATTTGTGGAATTTATAATTTTACCTAGACCATATTTTCAATATCTTAAAATTTTTTTGTACCTACTACTGAAAGAGTATTCTGTAGGGATACAAAATTTAGTTATTCGCTTTTCTACTGTAAATTATTTAATGGGTATTTTTTTTAAAAAGTTTAAATAGGAATCTCATTTAATGAACTAACATTTGTATCACTGCAGGACAATGCTTCAGTAGTACATAACTTATAAATACATTATTAAATGGGTTAATATATTAAATTTTAATTCAATAACATAAAACCAATCTATACCAAAAAAATTCTAATAATTATTTTGTAGTTAAAAATGTATAAAATCTTCAACTTTTATAGCTAAGGATTGAAAATTTAAGACAAGGCTCCACGTAAATAAATTTATAAATTACTTTATTCACAATAATATCATCAAATATATTAGTAATACCATAGGCTGACGGACCATTTTCGTACAGAACCGTTTTTCTTATACAATGATATTATATCATTGAATTCAAATTTAACATCATCCATTACAGAGACCCCCTTGTAACCTACTGTATAGCAGAGCAACACCCACTTATCCACTTTTTTTTATTTTATTCATGTTTATATTATTTGAAATTACTCGTATATTTTCATGCAGCAGAGCGACATCCACTGAACCGGTTTTTTTAGATTTTGGTAACAATACCAACCAGAGTTGGGCAAAATTTTATCTAGGTAATTATTCGAATAAAAAAAATATTTGATTGATTTTTTAACATAATTATTCGAATAATTTGAGAACATTATTTTCAAAAATTTTTTTTATAATTATTCGAATATAAAATCTATTCGAATAATGTCAAAATATTATTATTCGAATAATTTGCGATCATAATTTTATTTAAATAATTTTCAAACATAGTTATACTAGTACTAAATATGTAAAATAATATAATGGTTATAATTCTTCTAGTGTGTCTACATGTATTTAGTATGTACCAATAGTAATTATTTATCAATATTGAAGACGTTATTATTACATCTAGTATAGTCAAGTTTCAGTACTAAATTATAGTCCCAGATTTTTTGGTGTTCGGTAGAATAACTTAATTTGTCTTCAAATTGATAATAGCAATAATTATTCTGTTATGTATTAAATTAAATTAATTTTTTTAATAATTTAATAAGCAAACGTTTGATTGATATGTATTACCTAATTTTAAATACTGCAGCTTGTTCTGACGCTCCAAGAATGCGAGGTGTATATATATAGCTGTAGCGTGTTTATACTACTATTTATGATTGTTGTAATAATGTTACGAAATATTATCATCAAATTATAATTTCACATTATAATATAATTAAGAAAATATATATATTTTAGATTCTGAGCGAAGCGATGAATGTATTGATTTTACAATGATGTGTATTTTTTTTATATATTTTTTATTTTTGTGTCTGTCGTCACCTTTTAGGACAGTAAAAGTGCTTGGATTTTTATCAATAGTAACTTTTCTGATAGGAAAGTGAATCTAGTTGGTACTTTGGGGGGGTCAAAAATAAAAATTTCCCAGTAGTTTTCACAAGCGACGTGAAAAATAAAAGAAAAATTAAGGGAAAACGGGAATTTTTACGCAAAATCTGTTTTCGAGAAAATCGATTTTGGTTTTTGGTGTAACTCTAAAACAAATTACCGTAGGGACATAAAATTTTGACTGAATGTTTATATTAGCATTTTCTATACACCATACAATTTACAAAATATTTTGACTCTTTTTGAGCTGTTTACGGCCATTGTCAGTTTTCAATTTTTTTAGTTTTTTTTTCTATAAATATCAATAAAATTTTATCTGTTGAGTAAAAAAGCTTGAAAATTTAATAGAAGGCTCCTAGGTTATTGTTTCAAAGGCAGATGAAAAAAATTAAAAATCCTTAGTCACAGTTTTTATTTATAAGCATTTAAAGTTCAAATTTTGACAAAATACGGAAAATCACGAAAAATAGCAAATTATTTTGAGTTGAGAATTAATAAAAATTTTCTTTTTAAATCTAAGATTTGAAAATGTAATATAAGATTACTCATAAGTTTGTCTACCTTTATCAAAAAAAAAATGTCTAGAAGAAACTCAAATTAAATTTTTATGAGCGTCTGAAATTTATATTTTCACAACATTTGATATTCACTCGATATCTCATGTAACGATTTTCTTATTCTGTTGTAATTAAAAAACGTATGACTGTAGATACTTCAAATTTCACTGAATGTTTGTATTAGCATTTTATATACACGATAAAATTTTGAAAATAATTTGACTTATTTTGAGCTGTTTACGGACATTGTCAGTTTTCAATTTTTTTAGTTTTGTTTTCTATAAATATCAATAAATTTTTATTTGTTGGGTAAAAAAGCGTGAAAATATAATATAAGGCTCCTGATATATTGTTCTAATAGCAGTTGAAAAATATTAAAAATACATAGGCACAATTTTTTTTTATAAGCATTTAAAGTTCAAATTTTGACAACATTTATCAAATTTATAATTTATTAATTATTTTGTGGTTAAAAATGTATAAAATGCTTAACTTTTATGGCTAAAGATTGAAAATTTAAAACAAGGCTCCACGCAAATAGGTTATATATAAATTACTTTATTCACAATAATATCATCAAATATACTTGGTAAAATCATAGGCTGACTGACCGTTTTCGCTCAGAATCGTTTTTCTTATACAATGATATTATAACATTGAATTCAAATTTAACACCATCCATTACAGCGACCCACCTGTAACCTACTGTACAGCAGAGCGACATCCACTTATCCACCTTTTTTTTATTGCTTGCTTACCGGCTCAAGTTTTGTCTATTTATTAAACATACCAGAAATTCTTTTCGATTCTTTTCGAGCAGTTTGCGGTAATTTTATACTTTTAGCCCCACCACCCATTTATTTTTTTAAGTCATATTTCTCCCAAATTAAAAGATTAATGTAAATACGCGTCACGAAAAATAATAATTTTAATTTAGGTAGAATAAGGTACTCAACTAAATTAACACAATACGCAGAATAATTGAATCATACACGGCTGTCGCAAGTTAACTGAAGTCCCTGATCAATGATAATTAATAAGAGTGCCAATCAGTTGTTGTTTTTAAAATTTGTATTAATTTTAGATTTTAGAAATTAAACTATACGAGATTATGATTGCAACTGTTAATTTTCCTTCACGAAACGTGTGTGAAACACACACAAACAAGCGTACATAAATACATACCCATACATACAATGTGTACGTCCCCGCATACAAATATAAATGTATTCCAATTATCAATTAATAAAAATGTATCATTGGGACAATAATTTCTTAGTACATAGTACTAAATATTATTAAATATTATTTTCTGAAAATATTATAAAATAGGCATGTTTTTGCGCTAATATAATATAATAATGGTAAAACAGCAACAACTGGACACCGGCCCATCGGGCCCCTTTTAAAATCAGACAGGGGCAAATGCCCACCTTTCCCCCCTCCCAAAATGATGCCATTGAATATATTATTATGATAGTTCGCAACACGCACTCATTTGAAACGAACTGGTCGGTCGGTGCCCGCGGTGGGATTGTACTATAATAATATATAACAATAATATTATATTATTAGGTGTAACTCAGTATAAGTACCTTCGTTTTACGCCGCCGACAATAATAATGTGACATTATTAATTTTATATTTTATACCCAATAAAACGGTCAAAACAAGAATCAAAAAATACCACTGACTAGTGACTACCGTAGGTAAAACAAATGTAAAATATACAATCAGTTTGTTATATGATATAATTAAGTGTAAACCCATAGGCGTGCGCAGACTTTTGGTTCCGGGGGTGCACACTAAAAATTAGGGCCCACAATAATTTTGAAAACAACTAAAGATACAGACAAAAGTTTTAAAAATATCAAATGCACTAAAGATATATTTTATTCTATTTTATTATTCATTCTAATAAATATTACATAACAATATATAGAAATACAATCTTATAATGATAATCGACGTTTAAAAGGAACAACATTTTTTAATAGAATTTGAATGAAATTTTATTAGTTTAATTTACACTTAGGTAATTAATAATTAGGGCCCTTATAGTTTTAGGTGAAGGGTCCGGGGGTGCCCCCTGTGCGCACACCTATGTGTGAACCATATAATAACTGTTTCATATACATTTAGTTATATTTTGCGTAAACATTTTTTAACGCGTACACACTATTGAGTAGGTAAATACTTTATTTTCATATACCAAATAACAACATTTAATAAATCATCATTCGTAAACTACAAATTTTCAAGGCTGGGCAAGTTAATGATTTTTTTTAACTCAGATAAGTTAAAAGTTAATACACACTTTTTGTTAACTTTGTATTAAGTTAAAAAAAAGTTAATTTGTATATACAACGCTAGCGTACTTAATTTTTTTCCAACCCAAAACTAAATTATAGGATATAGTGTTAATACTTCATACAGTATTTTCATATAAGTTAGATATGAATGATATAAATTTTTAACTTTAAACAATTTACGATACATATTTTTTGACATGAAAACGAAATAGACTGAAATAGTGAAATATTATAAAATTAAAACAAAATAAATAACCTAACTTACTTCTTAAAATGAAAAATTAACTCGTTAATTTCACGTTAATTAAGAAAGAAATTTAGTAAGTTAACAGTTAAGTTAATGAAAAGCCAAAAGTAACTAGTTAAGTTAAAAAGTTAAAATAAAATTAACTTTTTACCTTAACTTTAACTTTTTAACTAGTTAATGCTCAGCCTTGCAAATTTTAGTCAAATATTATTTGATAAAAACGCGTTAACACAATTAGATATGTAGATACTTTATTTTTATTTACTCTTCATTATTAGATTAAAAAGTTGGATATCAAAATATCAAAATTTTCCAAGTTACTCGTATTCTCCCGTAGTTGGCTGTTGGTAAAAAAAAAATTAAAAATAATCGTTCATGTTATATTATTTTTATTTTCACAAAAGTTTAGGAAACCTTAACTGTCGAGGACCGTACCAGTTTTCCGTTTACCACCTATATGGGCTATATTGGGTTTTCTATACAGGTATATACTCGAGCCGACTACATGAACATACGATCATCTGCCGGGAAAAGCATTTTTTTAGCGTACAAACCGGGAACAAAAATAATGTTATTTTTTTTTTTTTGGGGGGGGGGGGGTATTTTAGGTTTTTTTTAACACGTGTATGTATGTGTGGCAAGGATTTGTCACTAAAAATCCAGGGTGGTCACCCATCCGGAGCTAGTGACACCGGCCAGTGCATACACTCAGAACGGTACACGCCACGCCGCACCGAGCCAAACAAAAGAATAATATGTGTACCTAGTAACATAATATTAATACAACAAAATATACACACAATGTACGTGTATTGTCGGCGGCCTTCCTTAATTTTTTCTTCCACATTTGCCCGCACGCGCCAAGACGCGGTATTCGACCCATGATCGTTCGTTATTATGGTTCGGTAATCAGTTACCACATTTTATTTATTTTTTTGTTTAACATAGAATTTCGAGTGATCATCATCACCGTGGATGTGTGCGACGAGTAACAATATCCGAGCTAGGTCTGTCTTGCCTGTCTCTCCAGAAACTCGTGCACCATAAGAATTATAGTATTGTTTTTTTTTTTAGATTCAATACATTCGACACACGTTTAAACAATTAAACTCTTTAATAAACACGATAATAATATTATATTAATAACACAACTTGCTGTGTAGTGTGTACGAGTGACAACCACAAAAATGACCTACTTCCAGGTCAATAGAAAACTCCTGTTGATGAAAATTCACTATTTTTTTGGAATTGGAGGTGAGAATATTATAATAATATACCTACATACTCAGAGGTTTTAATGCAATAATAAAATGATAAGAAAGGATGATAGCATAATATTATGCTCAATTGTAAATAATATTATATTATAATAATATCGCACGTTGGATAAGTCACCGATATTTTAGTCATGCAACATACACCTGTTATCACATTATAATAATATTATATTATGTTCATTCAATTATTATATCGTGTCGTTATTATTTCTGACTATGTGCAGAATCATGTTTACCACTCTGCTATATTATGCAGATCCCTAATATGCTTATTTGAAAAATATTGAACACTCACAATTAACTATGAATTTCGTAATAATTATGAGATATTTTTTTTATTTATACAAAATAATTCAATATAAAAAACATTATTGCGATATGATTACTTCATAATTTAGAAAATTGAATTACATTTAGGTAAATATGAGTAGATATTTTTGGATGAAAATAGATTGTTTTTTTTTTTTCAAATCCTACACTTAATATATTAAATTATATTGTATAATATATAATATGGTCATATGGAGGTAGGAAGTTAAATAAGGAAGTCAAATAAAATATATGATTATGTAATAATTATAATAAAAAAAAGTTTAGCATGTAAGGATTTATTTTTTTAAAGTATACTAAGTGTGTATAATAATTATTAATATCAAAGGTTCTGGATATAATATGTATTGGATGTGTCCATTGACATACCTAATATTATATTTAAGGCCCGGAACTTAATGACCTTCAAATCTTTAAAAAATGCACACGAAAAAAATGTTAAAATTACTTATAAACATCAAAAAATTACTTAAAAAATTACCACAGAAATACCAAATTTACTTTATAATGACTTAATATTTTTAATAATTTAAGTTTTACAATAATTACGTTTTATACAATTCATGGGTCACAAATCGTATTTATTATAGATTCTAGCTTTTTCAAAATGTTTACTCTCGAAGGAGCCTTCAAAAATATTTTTTTCGATCGAATTTTGGGAATATTTTTTTTCTAATTGATCGGGCCTAAAATAATATTGGTCTACAGTTTATTAAATAATCGTAGATTGCGATACCAAATGATAAAGCTAATGAACGTCGATAATCGAAAAGCTAATGGAAACTGAATGTGTCACGATAAAGTGTAACAAGGAAAATGCAAATAAATGTAAAAAAAAAGTACAAAAATGAATAAAATGCACCAAAATTACTAAAAAATGACCGTAAAGCAATAAATTCCCTAAAAATGCATAAAATTCAAAATAAAAATTGTCCATTAAATTCATTTATTCCATGAATCAAATTTCTGTAAAGACGAGCCTCGTAAATGTATCAAGTTCCGGGCCCTAATTATATATTATTATTATTATTATAATGATATATTATTATAAGCAATCGATTCCAAAACAGTTTTTTTTATTCAATAGAATCGTTTGTCTTACTACTAAACAATATTATGCATACCTACTTAAACATAATATGTCACCGCTACGGAGACATGAAATATACACGGATACTGCGGTGTGACACGTATAATAATTTTATGGACACTCCGCCGCCGACCGGCTCACACAAAACACATTTTCGTTTTATTTTTGTATAATAAAGTTATTGTCTACGTTATTATATAATTCTAATGATTATGCAGATTACAGAGACGAGTAATCGGCCACCGCCGACGAGCCGGTTCGCGTACCTTTAGCACGGCCGCCCAAACAGGAATCGGTTCGCGGCAAACGGTCAAGCTAAACAATTATTGTTATTACTGGCGCAAAACGTCGTTTGGTTATTTTATATTGTTTTTTGTGGGCGCAAATCGTCACAGTTTACTATTATTTTTTTTAAACTCTCCGTGTTGATCGTCGTGGACGTGTTCATAATATTATAATTCAAAATTGCCAATCGCCTGCACTCATAATAAATTAACAATTCTCAAGGCACTAGTCGCCACTTATTATTGTATTATACGTACATAACGTTTTTTTTCTTCGAATTCCACAATTATCACATATAATATGGAGGTGGGAAGTCAAACCAAAAATTTGATTATGTAATAATAATAATAAAAAAAAAGTTTAGTGTGTAAGGATTATTTTTTTGCTTTCAATAGAATCGTTTAATTTACTACAAAATGATATGCATACTTAAACATATAATATAAAAATTCGTTAGACCTTGCCGGTGGCGGACTGAACTTACATTTTAAATGACGAATTTTCAGAATTAAGTACTTACCACCACCCTCACCTACCATTATAACCATAACGAAGTTATGATGTAAATAAAATGTGGTCGAAAGAGCCAAGAGGTCGGGCCTTAAGCATGTAATTTTGTGCCACAGTCACGGGGTGGCACCACCCCATCTGAAAAGTTGACGCAGCTGCGTCAAAATTGAGCCCTTCAGCCCACCACTGGACCTTGCAGTGAATAATAGCTGTATAGGCGTATAACATTGTATAATAATTAATAATACCATAAAATATGGCATGATTATGGTATTTGAGGTGAATCTGGTCAAAAAAATGATTTTTTCTTATTTTTGACTGAAGTGAATTAAGTAGGTAGATATTAGTCATAAACAAATTTCAGTATTCATTGTTTTATTTACCGAAATATTTAAATTAAATTTATATTCTATACAGGATATCGAATAGTCTATTGGATTTATAATCAAATTATAATACCGACACCGTTATCAACATATTATTCATTATACACTAACCTAAATTCAAAAAGATTATTCTTTCGATAGGACGCGCACGTGCGTTCATAATAATAATGACTGGGGCTCGGATTTATTTGTATTAAGAAAAAACTAAAATGTGTAAATATATGTATTATTATGTAATAAAAAAATGAAAATAATATGGTAGATTCTAAAAAAAAATACAAAATAATAATGCAAAAAGTACAATTTGTACTATTTGGATTAAATCTTAGATAAGTACTGGTTTGTTATATCCCCGCCTGGGCGTGTCAAAACTTTATAGCCACCCACATAATATCAATAAAAACTTTTTTATAAAATAAACTGTTATCATCACTTATATACCTACTGTCTTATATTATACAGACAGGTATTTGTAGGAAGACGTGTTATAGTCGCGGGTACCGCCGCAAATTTTAGATTCTGAGCGGAGTGATGAATGTAGTATTGATTTTACAATGATGTGTGTTTTTTTTGTGTCTTTCATCACGGTTTGGGGCAATAAAACTGCTTCGATTTTCTTCAACAGTATCTTGTTCGATAGGAAGTGAACCTAGTAGGTGTATTCGAGACGTCGAAATTCCCAATAGTTTTCAAAAGTGTCGGGAAAAACAATATATAAACGAAGGAACCAATCATATATTATAAATATTATTAAAACCAGAAATATAATGAGGTACATAATACAATATATAATAATATTATTTAATATTATATGGTTCTCGACTCAGTACCACGCTGCTCGCAATTCATGGGTTGGGAACCACTGATCTAGAACGTCTCGGAGGATTTTATTGATATTATTATTTTTAAGTAAGTTTTGATTGTTTTAAAATGTTCAAAAAATGAACAGTTTAAAAATGGTCATAATACTTGCTTCTTAATAAAAAAATTTCAATAAAAGCCTCCGGGATGCTTTAGATAGTAATCTTACATTTAAATTGTATAATAAAAGATTCACACTAGTTTTAGAAATTACAGTGTAAAACGTTTTAATGTGAATGTAAAATTTGCCATATTGTACGTTTGGAAGACGAAGACAACAAATGCCTGAGTGGCGGCCTCTGAATAATCAAGTGCCATAATGCAAAGTATGTCTACAAGTATAATTATTTTTAGTTTCAAATGCATGAGTAAAGAACCCTATAAAATATATTAAAGTTTTAAACATCAAATCGATTATTCTCAAAACTATACATTTGGAGTTATGACAGTCTTGTTCTGAAGCTAGATGTGATATTGAGATTTACGTATTGCAATCAATGACTAAATCGTTATTTTTCTTATTTGTTCAGGTTATGCGTTTACGCCATTTTTGACGATAGTATCAAAACAACGTGGTTATTCTGCATTCATTGTTGGTTTAATATTCATGCTACAACCAATTCCTGGAATGCTGATGAGCAGAGGTGTTCCCAATATTTTTTTTGAGAGTATACTAAGACTAGTCGAGGTGAAGATCCATGATTTAGTAATAAACATGAATATTTAATAATATACAAATATTTTTACTGTGGTCTATAATTATAAAGGATGTGTTAAAAATATGAAAAAAAAATCAAACTTTTAAAAAAAGCTTGAAATTACCTTTATAAGTCAATAAAATATGAAAATATACAAATACTAAAAAATTTAATTAAATAAATTGTTAAAAAATAATTTCTGCATCTTATTTTCGTCGTCTATTTCTTTTCTTTCTTTACCTCTAGGAGTGGAAACGGCAGAACGGTGATCTCTTAACCAAATTTTAATATAAGGTCTAGGATTAAAATCTGCAACTGAAGGGCCATTGATAGAGATGAACATCAAATCTGACACATTTTCAATGTTTAATCTAGTCCTTAAATCAGTTATTGTCAAATTCATATCGGAAAACCCTCGTTCACAATCAGCTGTTGAAGTTGGGAGTATATTTAATGCTTTCATGAAACTAGAAAAAACATTTCTTGAACGGAAGTCAACTACACTTTCAAATTCAGAAAAACCTAATGTCCGTGATACTCTTTTAACTTCATCTTCTCCCTTTGCATCATTAGTTGCTACTTTGAACACTTCATCAATTACCTATAAAATAAAAGACGATTTATTAAAATATTCATTTATTCTGTTTAAATAATCAAAATATTGAAATAAATTATCAAAATAATAGTTTTTTTCTTTACCTGAATGTCTTCTAGCATTGTTTTATTTTTTGAGTCATCAAATAAGCGTTGACGCATTCTGTCTACTAAATTTTGCAAAAATTGTAACCTGTTAATCCCTCCTGATTTTGTCATTGTAATATTGACACCTTTGTTAATTCCTTTCTGAATAGCTTCTATAATTTCCTTTTCTTTTTCCCCAGGTTCAGCTTTCAGACTTTCTAAAATTCTAATCGTTCTATTTATCTCCGACTGGGCACGCATTAGAGTTGTTTTTCTGGACTGTAATATACAAGATAACATTGCAAGCTCAGAAAGAACATCGTAAAAAAGTCCAAGTTCCTCCAAAAAAGAAGAGGATTCTAATTTTTTTTTTTATGCCGTTTGATGTCGCATCATGTGTTTTACTAACATGTAAATATATTCCCGGATAATTATTCCATATGGCTTTTATAGTTCGAAAACTGCTTGCAGACCAGCGTACATTCAAAACACGACCTATTTTTTTCATTTCAATGCCTACTTCAACACAAGATTTATCTAAACCCATTGAATTTTTAGGACTTTGATGATAGTAAGCGTAGAGTTTGTCCATTAGATTTTGGAAACGAGAGACTCCAGTACAATCTTTTATTACGTCATGTACTGAGAGTTCGAGGCGATGACATAAACAATGCCAGGTAAATAGATTCGGAATTTTTTCGCGTAGTTTAGTAGCAACTCCAGCTTTCTTACCCGTCATTACACTTGCTCCGTCACTGGCAAAAGCAATCCAGTTGTCTAGCATTTTCTGAGTAACCAAAACCAGTTTTTTTTTTTACTTTTGTATATAATTTGAGAGTATACGCAGTATACCCATAGTTTTCACAAAATATCTTGAGAGTATACGGCGTATATGTAGTATACCCTATGGGAACACCTCTGCTGATGAGACCAATTGTAGGTGCCGTTACAGATAAATACAAATGTCGTCGGTCTATGTTTATTGCGAATTCAATAATCATGTTTGTATTGGTATGTTTACTATCAATAATTCCTGGTACGACAACAAAAGAGGAAATGAACGATTTGGACGTGATCAAGTCGCCACTTTTTTGGATGTTTTTTACTACACTTGTCTTAATCAAAATGGTCGGAATGGCGAAAACTGTTTTAGAGGACACGATTTGTATGGATTTATTAGGTAAAAATAAATAATGATCTTATTAAATTATTGATGTGAGATTGTGGGAACAATTTACTTTTGGGAGGTAACAGCTGCTGTATGGAACCATAGTATAATATTAATTTTCCCGATATCACCAAGTCACTATATTATTGCCTATTGGTATTGTACACGTTTAATCTTTATGTTCTGAAAAACTAAAATTGTTGTGTTTAGGTAGGCAAGATGGTAAGAAGGTTTACCTATTAGTAGTAGAATACACTGAGAAACGTCTCAAAAAATGTAAACAGTTGAGCTTTCCTATAATACCAATAATACCTACTTGTTGTAATCGGTCCATGTTTTGTCTTTAGTTGGCTTCATTAACCATTACTTATATTATACCTATTGATCAGTGGTGTAGTGGGGCGTATACGCGGGTATACGGCGTATAACGACTTCTCCAGTTTTTGGTTGATGCGTATACTTATAATATAATTTGTGATACGCAGGTATACGGGTATACTGTATAGCTATAAATCAATAATATAAATAGTATTAGCGAATAATCAATAATACCAAACATATTTCCTTATTATCATGTTCATTAGGAACTAATTTTTACATTTTACACATCTATTTTTAACTTCATTGCATGGATTTCTATTTATTATATATATATTATATATTATACGTCTAAAATTATAAGCTTATCGATAACGATAGCCGACGCTGAGATTCACGGTCACATGCATTACTGAAAATAATTTTGTCAAAAAATATTATTTTATGTACATACACTGTGTCACACAATAATTACATAAATATAACAATTGATCTAAAAAAAATGATGTTTTCATTTATTTTTAATCATTCAAAGTTGTGATACCTTATTTATATACTACCGAGTATACATTTAAGACTATAAATATTAATAAATATTTAGGTTTTTTGACTTAAAAAGAAGTGGTGATAGGGGGGGTTAAGAAATTAACATAGGTAATCATAAACAATTTAAATGTATAGGTAATCATATATCTTAGGAGTATGATTGTAAACTATAGAGACTCAATTGCGGTAAGGTAGTAGTAAAGTGTATGTAATTATAAATATATCATTAGTAATAGCGTAGTATATATAGTGGTTGGGGGGGGGGGGAGGGGAGAAGCCCCCACGTTTACATATCAAGCACATTAAAACGTATACTCAGTAAAAAAATTACGACTACATCACTGCTATTGATACTATTATCAACCAAGCTGGGCAGTTACTAGTTAAAAAGTTATTAGTTAAGTTAATAGTTACTTTTTTTATATAACTTTTAACTTAACTAGTTAAAAAAAAATAGAATGTAGAAAATAACTTAGTTAGTAAATAAGTTATTTCTTTTTATAAATAATTGTAACTTAACTTAGTTATTTTGTTAAAATTAAAGTTATTTGTAAAAAGTTAATTTACAAAAATGTTCTTATTTTGATTTATGTACTGTATATTATTTGCATTGATATTTCTGAGAACCGCCAGGATTAATTAAGTAATTTTATTATTTTGAACACTTCTGTTAGTTCTAATAGTTTGATTGCTACTTTTAATAAACTGATGAGATTAGGACTGTAAAAATATTTTTGAAGTAACATTTTAATATTTTATATTTTAATGTGAACTGTAAATATTTTCTTTTTTATATCAATGTTTTAAACATTTTCCTTCAAATTCAAAAAAGAAACATTTAGATTAGACAACATTTAAAACAAAATAATTATTAATTTCACAAGTTTGCTTTATAGCAGAACTAGCAGCAGTAGATTAATTTATATTTTTTGAGTAGAATATGATTAAATAGGTACTATATTATACTATATTCTATTCTATATTTTTATTGTATTTTAATGGAAACAAATGGAAAAAATCATATTTCAAGATTCAACTACTATTTAGTTTTTTTTAATAAATAAATGCTAATATTTAAATTATACTGCAAATATATAATTTTGATCTGTATGTAAGGTACAGCTATAACAATAATCTAAAATAGTTGTATAATTTATAAAATAATAATATAGTCTGTGCATTTGTTATTAATTTGTTTTACTTTATACCAAAACTAGTTATTTTCCTACGATGAGATAAAAAAACGTTCATGAGTAAGTTAAATGTATTTAAAAAAAAAAAGTAACTTAACTTTTAACTTAACTTGGTTATTATTTTCATGAAAATTTGTAACTTAACTTAGTTACTCAAATTCAGTAACTTTTTAAAACTAACTTTAACTTAGCTTAGTTATTTTTTATTTTAGGATAACTTAACTTTAACTAGTTAAAAAAATTGGTTAACTTGCCCAGCTTTGATTATCAAATAATACGTACAATGTCATTATAGTTGAATCGTGTTTGTGTTTTCTATCAAGGCGAAGACAAAAATAATTATGGAAAACAAAGGTTGTGGGGATCCATTGGTTGGAGTTTGTTCGCCATTATTTCCGGTGCATCCGTAGACTGGTATAGCGCAGGGCTAGAGTACAAAAACTATGCTCCAGGTTACGTCATTGCAATGCTATGTTTCCTTTTAGATATATATGTCGTGTTTAACCTCAAGGTACAGTATATAATATCTACAAATCTAATAGACTTCTAGTTATAGTTATTGACTTATAGCTAGAACTATCCATCATATTATGTGTGTTTGGGCGCTCACGAATCGCCTCCCATCTGACCTCGAATTGCCTCCTGTGAAATTATTTCTTAAAGGTTTCTCCCAGTTTCAAAATTATTCGTTCACTTGAATTGCTTCCTAATTTATTTAGGTAGTGACCCTACATTATACCGGAATTGCCTCCGATAGTTATAGCATATAACTAAAAGATTTCTAACCTTAAATTATAGGAAATATTAATAAATTAAATAAATTGTGTAAATTGAGTCAGTGTCAAATTTTTTTAAATAATCAATAAAAATAATAGCAATAATTAAAAATAATACAAAATAATTAATAATCAATACATACAATTTAAAAAAAAAAATAAAAAAAAATTCGTTTCGCCTATTTTACTGTTCACGTTCATTTTATATTATTTTTTATAAAATTATGTACCTGCGCATTAACGTGTGATTTATGGAAACGGTTGCGCTAACGAAACTGACTATGATAATGGGCTAATATTTAACTTACTTAAAATATCGACAGAGACAAGAGACATTTAGTGATGGACAAGATTACAGCATTCAACAAATTAATAGTGAAATACTGTAGGTACCTATAATATAGGTATAAACAATATATTTTGAAGATCGATATAATCATTGATAGACGATAGTACACGGACAACTAACGATATATTAATTAAATATCTAGGTAGCTATGGAAGGCAATTCGAGTAGACCATTTGGGTATTTATTTTCGAGGCGATTTGAGTGTCATCGTGTGTTTAAGCTTTATTTTTGAACCAAAATTTGCTGATTATTAGGTGTACCTACTTTAAATTTTAATCAGATATATTTTATATATTTTACTAGTGTATATAAAATTCAATCGCACTTCACTTTTATACGGATAAAACAATCATAACAATTTGGAAGTCAAAAATGTGATTTTGTTTTATATTATTTTAATAATATTGTTTTCCAACGTTATCGCTTAATAGATTTCACTCAAATTTTTTTAAAGTTAGTTAAATTGGAAACAAATCCATCTCAAATTTGACGGTATAGAAAATCGATGTTCCGTCAAATGATTTACTTCGTAAATATGTAAAAATTTTTGGCTTACACATATAATGTCATGAAAAAACTACATATTTGCTTGTTCTGTATTATAGGTTGTACAAGAAAATGATACCAAAATTGTAGCTTCTGACGTAAAAAAAGTATTCACTGAAGGTAAAGTACTCGCGTTTCTTCTTTGGGTTGTTTTTATTGGATTTTTTATGTCTTTCATATGGTACTTCGTATTTTGGTAAGCAAACAATTACATAAATTTAAATAATACAAATACATGACCTGTTTTATTTTTTAAAAATACTAATAATATATAATTATTTTAACATACGTATTTCAGACTAACATATAATAAGTGTAGGCAATTTCGATAGTTAGTTAAATTATGTAATTATATTAAATGTACTGTTTAAAATAAAAAAACAAAATACAACAGTTTAATATTGTTAATATAATATTATAATAATTCATTTAGATTTTAGATGAAAACTGTTTTCGATATCTACAATAATTACCCATATAAAATTATTATCTTACAAATTAAGAACCAACGTTGATAATAAACGATAGTGCTAAATTATGTTCTATTAACATAAATATTCCTATGTAATGTATTAGTTTATCCAACGGCCGTGGCGCGAGCTAAGTAAAAAAAAAAAAATAATTGCACGACACGGTGTGTGTATAGTATAACGAAGCAGGAGTTGCCTATTGAAACTGTGTAAAATACAGGTAAATTTGTTATACGACATAACTAATTTTCTAATGCATCAACTAACTCCTAGTTAACTCTAAAACGTCAGAAATATTGTGTAGAACGTGCTTTTGTAAAAATCATCAAAATCGTACGTTTATAAATTAAATTATAAATGAAAAAGTGCAAACTTTTTAACGGAAATTTATATCAAATTCAGAATCACGGTAGTCGTCGTCGCAATGCGACTGCCGGATTCAGAGCCGAGTGTCGTGCAGTATGCATTCATTTCGTTATTTTCCGTCGTTTTTAGCTATCGTGTATATTAGTTTGGGTGTATATTAGTGCCGTTTTTGAATCATTACACAATCATAATTAAAAAATCGAATATTTGGTGTAGGTGTAATGATCTTATATTTCTAATAAAGAAAGATGGCAAATAATAGCTGTGTATATAATAACTCTAGAAAACAAAACTAAAATAATTATAGATACATTATTTAGATAAAGTTATAGATAAAAATATATAATAAACAATATACTATATAAAGATAAAAATATAGATACATTTTCGTTATTTGCATTGATGATAAAAATTAGTGGTATCACAACAAAAATCCTTCGTTAACTACGTGTACAAATGGCTAAGTAAAAAAAATATAAGATCTTAAAGCACTATAATGTGATAATGTGATAATGTGATATCATGAATAAATGCTAAGTATATTGAATTTAAGTAAACTTATTTTGTTTCAATAATTTATTTACTTGGCGAGGAATTATTTATAATAGTATATAAATATTAAAAATAATATTTTTAAAATAATAATAAGTTATATTTTGATATTCCTTCGCCATTTAATTATTTAGTTCATCACACTTTGTTTCTTTTAAGAAATAATTCCTCGCCAAGTAAATAAATTATTGAAACAAAATAAGTTAACTTAAATTCAATATACTTAGCATTTATTCATGATATCACATTATCACATCTTAATAGTGCTTAAAGATCTTATATTTTTTTTACTTAGCCTCTCTACTTCCAATTCAAGTTAAACATAATTTATAGATAAATAATAAACTATTCTATACTCTCAAATTCTATCCCATTATTGTACTATGATAATATTATTTCATATTTTAATACCATAAAATATACGAGATAAATAACACGGGCGATTTGGAAGATCAATTATTTTAAATGAACATAATATTAATATTAATATATTTAGATATTTTTGTTGGTTAGGTGCTAATAATAAATCCCAGTATTATACACATTATAGGTACCTGGAAGACTTGTCGAATGAGTTCCACCCCGAGACGAAATCTTGGATGAAGACTCTCCAAGGAACATCATTACTAATCCAATGTTTCGGTGGCGAAGTGCCGTCGTTCCTTTTTTCCAGTAAATTGTTGCTTGAAAACAACAGATAAAAATGATTGTTTTATATATTATATATTATTATAGGCTACATACTGAAACGTGTGGATCACATGACCATATTGTCCATAGTATTTTTCACGTTTACGTGTATATTCTCTTCGTACACGATCATCGAGAACCCTCTTTGGGCGTTACCAGTGGAATTACTCAACGGAATAACGTTCGCAATGTCTTATTCGGCAGCCATTTCGTATGCGGCACTTATAACGCCTGTCGGCGCTGAAGGAACACTCCAAGGAGTCGTCGGGACGGCTTACATTGGAATAGGTTCGATATATTTTCATGTTTCCATATTCAACTGATATTAAGGGCGGGTGTCGTAGGATTCTATTACCCTCAATAATTTTTATCTCATCTAAAAATTATATAAACAGTTATTTTTAGTACATGTGTTAAGATCAAAATATTTAGTCGAAATTAAATATTTATATGTATAAGTAGAATAACGATTTATAAAAAATAAACTAGTTATTTAACTTAAATAAACATTTTACCATCAATATTTTTCTAAAAACAAGATTTAAAAATAGGCTGTTTAGAATATTTGCAAAATTTTTTTTATTTCCAGTATTAAAAATAAACATAAACAATTTTATAATATATATTATTATAGCGCAAGTGTTTATACATTATTATAGGTACAAGAAAATCAGTTTTAAAATATTGATTTTAATACAAGTTTTTTTCGTTTGTCAGGTCATTTCGTTACACTTTAAATACCTTTATAATATAAACTTGAAAATATTTTGACTTTACATTCACGATGTTGATTGGTTGTGTCTTAGGCGCGCCCATTGGAAGCATCGTAGGTGGTTATATGTTCAAACACATTGGAAGTATTGCTACGTTTAAGCTGTTAAGCATGGTCGCATTTGTCACTTGTGCAATACAAATTATTGTCAATTTTATATTAAGGCGTTTGTCTAAAAATGATGATGTAAAGGACATGAATACTAATGTTCAAACTAAAGATGATAATATCAAAGAAGACATAAATTTAACAACCTAGTATTATTTTGGCAGAAAACTATTTTGTAATTACTTATATAATAAATATCTGAATTGTTGTGTATTTTGTTTTTTATTCAATATTATATATATTTTAGTTTTTTAAATTTAAATATCCACCTAAAAGTCTCAGACACCAACTATTGTTACCGGTAAACATATAGCAAAACATTAAAACATAATTTCTAGTAATAATTAACGAATGCATATTACACTTGCATAGATTTTTTAAACCTTAATTCATTTTTCAGAAACTTTTCTTTTAATGGAAAAAATATTAGTGAACATTTCATCGGATGACCAGAGAAAAATTACATTAACAAATGATTATGTATTTCTGATTCTGAATAGATTGATGGTGTATTCTCAAATTAATTTTTACTACCGGTAACTTATTTAGGTACTATGTATGTAAATATTGAATTTAATGCAAAAAACATATTATTCTAAAATTCAGTGCTGGTAAAATGAGAATAGTAAGTACCTATACATTTTGAGTAGAAACGATTTTTGAATTGTAATGGGTGTGAGCCAAATCAGAGAGGGATAGTTTCTACTTTAAATTAGCGCTTTTACATGGTTTAGTATAAACAATCTGCTGCAGCGTATAAGAGTTTTGTAAACAAAGATTTATAAACAAATTCTAAGCCATACGTAAATAATAAGATTGTTTATATTCAATTATGCTATACGCCCGTCTTCCACTAAATACTTAATAGTAATGTGTGTGGAGCCAAATTCGAGAAAGATAGATTTTACTTTAATTCAGTGTTTTTTTCCTCATTTAGGGTAAACAATCTGATATGTTTAAGAGTTTTGCAAACAATGTTTTGTAAACAAATTCTAAGTCGAACATCAACAACAAAGCTATAATATTATATACTTTTAATAAATAATTGAAAACAAAAATAATTGTGTATTTTAGATTCTTAATAGAATGATGATGTATTTTCAAATTAATTTTTACTACAGGTAACTATTTACTAGGTTTATTAATATTTAATTTAATGCAGACAAAATATTATTCTAAAAATCAGTGCTCAATAAAATGAGAATAGTAAGTACCAATTTGAGTAAAACGATTTTTAAAATCAAAATGTCGAAATACAATTTATTGTAAATATAGTATTAAGTATATATCCCACCTACTTAATGCTTAATAGTAATGGGTGTGGGCCAAATCGGAGAGGTATAGTTTCTTCTTTAATTTAGTGCTTTTAGATGGTTTAGTATAAACAATCTGCTGTGTAAGAGTTTTGTAAACAAATATTTGTGAATAAATTCTAAGTCGAACATCAAAAACAAAGCTTGTTTAACCAATTTCATTATACACCTACTTAACACTTAATATAGTATCTAGTGGATGTGATCATATGTATATTTGTGTGTGTGTGGGGGGGGGGCTCTTTACTTGTAAGTTGTAACACATGTTACAAAAATGAGTACCTATACCATATTTTATTGGATCTAGGACCTAATGGTCTTCATTTTTGTATTTATTTTAAAATTCTTAAGTCTAAAAATTAAATAAATTATAGTTTAAGACAAAGGTAGACATAAACTAGTTAAAATTTAAAGTTACTTTCTTTTTGTGATTTGTTATATTTTTTTTATACATTTTATGTAAATATGATGTGTACCTTTATATATGAATTTCTAAATTATAATAATATGCACATTTTCGAGATCTCGATGAATTTTGTCAAAATTCTGACTTTATACGCTCGTATAAAATGATTGTGGATTAACGGTAAAAAAACAAAATAGCTTTTTTTCGAAAACTGGTTTTGCGTGAAAAATTAATATTTAATAATAACTATTTATTGTTATTTTAAATTTTCAAAAATACTATCGAAAATTAGTGTGTTTAAATTTTTTGCAAGGGGAAAATTCAAGTTCTGCAGTTTCGGTAACTTTTTAGCTATCGGCTCTTAACATTGTCATCTATACTTGTTTAATTCGAATAAATCACATGGATATTATATTTTTAATTTCGCATAAGGAACACTGTAGAAATTTTACTACCTACTTTGTTTTTTTTCTCGCTCACTCTATATCGTTCCCATGACATCTCTCTCTAAGCGCTGTTCATTAGTTTTAAAGTCTATGGCCTTAACCAAGCCCATCTTCGACGTAACTATATTATGCTCATATTATATTTTATCTATCAAAGTATTGAACTTTCTGTTGAGTATAATTCAAATATATTTTTATAAATTATAAATTATTTTATTTTTTTCATTTTACGTGGTTAAAATAAAGACAGAAAATGTATAGACTAAAAAAAATAAGTTTTCTATTTATATGTACCTACCTATAATTTATAAATCACTATTATTTTTGTTATTAATAAACATTTTCAAAATACCAATTTAATTGGTTTTAGTTTAAAACTTTTTACTTAGTTGCAGAACGGCATTCGCCCATCTCAAGCTGTTTACTAAAGTGTTGAATTTATGCGTGTTTGAGCCTCTGGAAAAGCAAGAAATACTGCAGGTGCCGAGGGATTTGTATTTGGTCACTAGCATGATAAGTCCTAGGAAAAAAAATTGATTAAAATATTTCGTATTAAAAACCGAATAAAAAATTTTTGATAAAAAATTATCTGCAAATTTTAATTATATTTACAGAGATAATACGAAAACTTTTTTGATAAAACATTAAAATACTGTAAAATCAATAGAAATACAGTAATTAATATACATATTATTATACATTAAGGGAAAATATTTATGCAAAAAAAAAATTATGTATCTTATATGCTATCAATGGCTATCAATTTATTATGTATAAAAAAATCTTTTAGTAAAACATTAAAAAACTGTAAAATTAACGGAAAATTAATAAAGATACTATAAAACAATAGATGAAAACATTTATATTTTATATTATATCAAAAAAAAAAAATCACGAATTCTAACAAGTGTTAAAAAGTTGTGGCCTATTAATGGCTATTACTCCTGCTGAAGTCCGTGCATCATTCATTGGCACTGTCACCATAGTCCAGGTATTGGTGTGTGGGCTGTAACATTCTACAGAATTCAAACTAGAAGTTTCGTCGTTGCCACCTACGACATACAATACACCATTTAATGCAACTACTGCTAAATTGAAAAATTAAGTTATATCCATAAAATATTTACAAAAAAAAAAAATGTTCATACATTAACTTCTAATTTTTAAAGAACAAGATACCTGCATCACTTCGAGGCAAATGCATATCTGCAATAGAAGTCAAAACTTCTATACTTGGTCTGAATGTTTCAACACTACTTAGAATGTTTGATCCATCTTGACCACCCACAGCATATAGTACACCTACTCCAGCACCTTTGTGGCGTACACACATTTTTGCGACCGGTGTCCGCACGTATCAAAATTGCGATAATAACATTCAACAGTGTAAACCCTGCTTTGATGAATGATTATATCCACCTACCTACAAATGTACATAATAAAAATAGGGAAATAAAAATCCTTCTCACCAGGAAAAAAATTCCAGAATACAACATTATTGCATGGCATTTACAATGAAAGTGATTGAGTACATATTTATGAAAAGTTGAATAAATACAATATTATTATTTAATTAGCACAGCAGTTCCCAAACTTTTATAACCACGGCAACCTTTAGAAAAAAGTTTCGTGTTTCATGGAATACCAATGCTTGTAAAACGAATATTTTACAGCAATTAATATTATACTACTTGTAACTATTTTCTTTAGGTAAATTTTAAATCTAAAATAATTTTCTAAATATTCACATACACCTGGCGGAACCCTTGAGATTGTCCCACAGGACGACAGAACACTTAGGTTCCTTTGAACACACTTTGGTAATCGCTTGGTTTTCCGCCCGGGATTGTTCCGTCGTCGCGTTTATTTCATGCGACTCTTTTACACTACTACCCCCCCCCCCCCCCCCCAACCAACCAACCAACCAACTGACCCAAAATGGAAGAGTCATAAAATCACGACTGTCCTCCGGGCTCCGATTGCCGCAGACAACGCAGCTGTGCGTGTGCGCTGGTCTATTATACCGAAATAGTTTTCACCTGAAGAACAACATTATTACCTACATGTTATTATTGTGTGTCATTATAATATTTATCATAATATTATGAGGTATGTGTTATGCAGTTATACGCCACAAACATATTCAATATTCTTGTACGACATTGTTTAATACAGCAGACCGCAACGTGCGATTTTATAAAATCTATTTCGTATTAAACTACCTGTCACAGTGACACTGATTGCTGTGTTCGTGTCGATTTTCATACGATATTATAGTACATACAATATATTATATCATATACAGTAACCTCTCCTAGACGACATAATAAAATACCTTTCGGACCGACGATGATTTATTGTTTATTTCTTGTTGTTTTTCTTATTTAAAGATAGCTTGTATAATAACGTATACAAGAGACGGCAGACCCTTCTCGGCGTGTTTACTTTACCAAGGTGGTAAGGCATGAAGGATTTATCATTTATTTTCTACCAAATTTAGTGTTTACAATTTGTGCTTGGAGAGATTGAACAACTGAGTGCACAAAAGTAAATAAATCTGCATTATCTTAAAGCCTACAAAAATGACGTGAATTAAACGAAATTCACAATATTGAATAATTGTACTTTTACAATTTACATTCCGATTTACATATAATATATGTCCAACTAATAGCTATTTATACGACTGCTTAAGCGTGTTTGGGCCATCACGAAAAACTTTTTATGAAAAAACACAAATTTCGTAATAACAAGTCAATCATTTTTAAACTGCTTATTAACTCAGAATGAAGTACATTTGAAAATAATTAGGTACACTGAAAAGTATCAAACATCTTATTATGTATAACTGTAAATTATTAAAAAAGATTAAGTATGAAATAAAAATTTTTTTCATATCACCTTACATTAGTATACATTTAATTATTTTTTACTCGTATATTGTGTTTAACGTGCTATGCTTATAGAAAATTTTAATTTTTTATTGATTTAAATTTTGAAATTATAAATTATAAAAATCATTTCAATTAAATATACGAGTGTCTTATTTATCGTATTATCGTAACACAAGAAATATACCTTATAAGGTATACGAATACAAGTCTAAGTTGAACTTTTTATAAAATATTCATTATAGTAACTTACGTATTACATTTTTAAACTTTTTGACCGGATAAATAATTTTTTATTGATAATTATAGAAAAAAAATTTAAACTAATCAAATCCAATTCAAGTGAGGATGGTATAACCAAGCTGGTTACCAAACAATTTTAGTAAATTTTCATTTTTTTTTCTCTAATTATTTTAAAAAGCACTGATCATTTTCAATTTCGACCTGTTAAAAGTACCAACTAGTTCCAACGTGCTTCCAAAAACATACATTGGGCATCAAATTTTATGATCAGAGCATTTTTTCTACCAGAAAAGTTGAAAAGTTACAAACATTTTAAAATACCTTGAATAAACGTCTGAAATTATTAGACTGAACAAAACAAAAATAAAATTGTAACTGATTTTCAAGCCCCCCCATTGAAAAATCCTGGGTACGCCACTGGTCTTACGTGTAATTTTTTTGTGAACCAAATTAAGTAAAAGGGTTATCGGTATTTAAGCCGAACAAAGATACAGTTTTAACACTCATCGTTATAATGACAACGAATATCAAAATAATTAATTATCAACTTTAACGAAGTTTAAAACCTTAATTATTATGATAATTCATATAATATGAATTTATTTGATATGTTAATTTTAACGTCGGCATTATTTTTAAATGAAACCTTATTTCACAATATTTATCGTGTTTTTTTTTATCAAAATTTCCATTATCTAAAACGGAACGATATTATTCCAGGAATAATTATGTGTAATATTGCTTGCGTCGACTGTGGTAATAACCAACGGCGTAACCTCATATTGACAATTATTATGCATTTATTTATTTGGAATGACTGATCATTTAAAACAAGAACATATAGCATTGAGAAGAATATTACAACCAATTAGTATTTATACATTTTATTATTACATGTTCATACATTTTATTGTTACATATTTATACATTTTATTATTACATATTTAATATTTATACATTTCATTATTACATATTTAATATTTTTACATTTTATTATTACATTTATACATTATATCATTACATAATTATACATTTTATTATTACATATTTATACATTTTACTATTACATATTCATACATTTTATTTATTCATCTTTGTTGCACATTGTTTTCTAAAAGTTACAGTTCAATATGAATTTTTGCTTACAATAGAGCTATATATATTTGTGATTTTAACCCTTTGTAATTCGAAAATATGGTTAACAATATAACAAAAAATATTATGTGTAAATTATAAAATATGCATTTATACAGTGGGTATAACAAACAATCTTATATCAATCTCATATCCTAGGTAGGTATACATTTTTTTTAACACATTTTCAAGATTCAAACTTTTCTAGGTATTAGGTACATAAAAACCAGTATACCACTAAACATACCAACGTCAAGCACAGCATAGCATTCGCTTGGTCCTTTTCCAAATCGTCTTAAGCTTTGGTTTTCCCACATCCTCCTCTGTCACCGGTTCCGTCGCGGCGTGCAACGCTGTCTTATCGTTAGTTATCACACATCCGTTTCCCGTCTCGGACGGCTCGACCAATTCGCTTGACGTATCGTTTCCCCTCTCGGTCGACTTGACCAATTCGCTTGACGTACCGTTTCCCGTCTCGGACAACTCGATCAATTCACTTGACGTACAATTTCCCCTCTCGGTCGACTCAACCAATTCACTTGATGTACCGTTCCCCCTCTCGGGCGACTCGACCAATTCGCTTGACGTACCGTTCTTTACGTCGGCCGACGAAGATGTGGACAGCGAACCGTCAGAATACGAAATTACGGACACCGCAGATTCAGATGACGAAATTACGGATACTGCAGATTCGGACGTCGGCGTGGAAGATGCCGACGAAACGCGTGGCAAAGGTACAAAAGGCGAATTGTCACACGGCGAAAGTATGGACACCTCAGATTCGGCCGACGAAGATATGGACAGTAAACAGTCGGACGTCGACGTGGCAAATGCCAAGACGGGTGGCGTATGTATATCGACTTCAGCGGAACTGGACGACATAATTTCAGTGCTCACCAACCCAACGTCAGAGCAGATATTGGGACTTGCAGAATCTTCAACTATAATATCCGTCGGGCAACTTGAGTCGATTCCGACGGATGAACATTGAATCTCGTCTACCGACGACTTTACATCATATACTTTACTGATATTTGACATGACCGCAGATTATATTTAATTATTATATTATCAGAAACGTTTTTTTCTATTTTTTAGAAAAATATTATGTACAGTAAATATTTTAGAATTACGAAGAACGATACAGAATTAACAAATAAACAACTGAGACACAGAATCGAAATCCAAACAGTATAGTTGTTCGTAGCAACAATATTTTTAAAACTTCCATCTCGGGAATAATATATATTATATTGGTTTATTAATTATCATTAAAACATGTTAAATTCAAATTTAAAAAAGGCGGGCAAGGGGTGTCACTCTGCTGTACAGTAGGTTACAAGTGTGTTACTGTAATGTATGGTATTACATTTAAATTCAATGATATAATATCATTGTATAAGAAAAACAATTCTGAGCGAAGACGGTCAGTCAGCCTGTGATATTACTAAGTAATAAGTATAATTGATGATGTTTTTGTGAATAAAGTAATTTTTTTTTCGATCGTGAAGCCTGGCAACTATGGCCATTAGCTGTTTGTGTTTGTTTGTAGGGGAGGAAATTGTAGGTGTAACACGTGTGTGTATTTTTTGGCAGATTTTTTTAGTGGATATCTGCCATGCCTGGGTGGGGGATGGCGGCACTTCTCTCCGGACACCGTGACTTGCCCGAAAAAAATGTCGCCCGTGAACCGAGGTTTGAACCAGCGTCGGTTTGCGCCACAACCAACGCCTTAGTCCGCTCGGCAACTCCATCCCCCTAAAGTAATTTAGGTATGAGTATAACCTATTTAAATTTTCAATCCTATTAGATATAAAAGTTGGACATTTTATACATTTTTAACTACAAAATAATTATTAAATTTTAAATTTGATACATTTTATCAAAATTTGAACTTTAAATGCTTATAAAAAAATTGTGTCTGTGTATATATAGTATTTTTCAAATGACATTTTGTTATTATTACGTTTTTTGTATTAAGTTTTCACGCATTTTTACCCAACAAATAAAATTTTATTGACAATTATAGAAAACAAAACTAAAAAAATTTAAAACAGCTCAAAAAGAGTCAAAATATTTTCAACATTTTATGGTGTTTAGGTAATGAAAATATAAACATTCAGTGAAATTTTCATGTATCTACGGTTATTAGTTTTTGAATTACAGCAAAATAACAAATCGCTAGGTACATGAGAAATCGAGTGAAAATCCAATCTTGTCAAAATATGAATTTCAAACACTCATAAAAATGTAATTTGATTTGCTTGTGGACATTTTTTTTTTTTGATAAAGATAGACAAACTCATGAGGAATCTTGTATTACATTTTGAAATCTTAGATTTAATAAGAAAATGGTTATGATTTATTATCTCAAAATAATTTGCTATTTTTCGTGATTTTTCTGTATTTTGTCAAGATTTGAACTTTAAATGCTTATAAAAAAATTGTAATTAAGGATTTTAATATTTTTCAAATGTCATTGTAACAATATAGTAGGAGCCTTGTATTAAATTTTCAAGCTTATTTACCCAACAAATAAAATTTTATTGATATTCATAGAAAAAAAACTAATAAAATTGGTGCAAGCTAAAAATGTCCCTAAACAGTTCAAAACAAAACAAAATATTTTGAAAATTTGATCGTGTAAAGAAAATGGGATATGAACAACTAGTGAAAATTTCATGTGTGTGCGTTTTAGAGTAACACCAAAAACCTAAATCTATTTTGTTGAAAACTAATTTTGCGTAAAAATTCCCGCTTTCCCTTTATTTGTATGTTATTTTTCACGGCGCTTTTGAAAACTATTGGGAATTTCTTTTGCATACTTACCTAATTAATACATATTTTATAGTAGCTAATTAAATGACAATTCAGTTAGTGCAGTATATTATATTATTATTTTAGTTATTAAGGGCGGAAATTTTCCACAGGCCTACACGCGGGAAACATTTTAATACGCCCCTGCATGTACCTATTGCATAAAAAAGTTTGACCATTGTGGGTTGTGAGCATGAAGTGTTAATTGATGTGGGTCACGGGTGATGGTAGGGGAGTATACACACACTAATGATCATTTACTACACACACAAAGACGATCAGTAATCGCAGGAACGAAATAATTGCCAAAGCACAACTCTTTAAAAATGACACATTTGCAGGAGCCTTAATTTAAATTATTTATATATCTGTGTAGATTACTGGAACTAGAAAGGAACGAACAATTTTGTTATTATTCCTTGAAAAAAAGAACTCGTTTATTTTCTCGTTCTTTTTTTAGAAAAACGAATTAGTCCCAGGAATCCGTTTCTTTTGGAACTCGTTCATTCCAAACCCCGGGTCACATTCACTAGATAATATTAATTATTAAGAAGGTTATGGCGAAATTGCTTAAAAAAGCTTTGTTGTTGATGTTGACTTTGTTTACAAATCGTTGTTTGTAAAACCCTTATACATATCAGATCATTTACCCTAAATCATGAAAAAACACCGAATTAAAGTAAAAACTATCTTTCTCTAATTTGGTCCCACACACATTACTATTAAGTATTTAGTTGGTGTTGGGCGTACATAGCAAAAGTGAATAAACAAACTTATGTTTTACGTTTGGCTTAGAATTTGTTTACAAAACTCTTACACAACAGATTGTTTATCCTAAGCCATGTAAAAGCACTAAATTAAAGTAGAAACTATCCCTCTCCGACTTGGCCCACATCCATTACTATTAAGCATTAAGTAGGTAGGTATACTTAATACTATATTTACAATAAATTGTATTTTGACATTTTGATTTCGAAAATCGTTTTACTCAAAATGTGTACTTACAATTCTCATTTTACTATTTTATTGAGCAGTGATTTTTAGAATAATATGTTGTCTGCATTAAATTTAATATTAATATTCCTTGTATATAAGTAAATTAATTTGAAAATAAAACATTGCTCTATTCAAAATCTAAAATACACAATTATTTTTGTTTTCAGTTATTCAAAAAAACAATATAACAATAATACAAATCCAAAATCCAAAGACCTTATATTATTATGAATTATGACCTATTCTTAAATTTATATTTTACAAAATGTATACTTTTTAGTTCTGGCTCATGATGCGATGATGACATTTTCGGACAAACTTTGTCATTATTATTTTGACTACTACTCTGATAAATTAATACATCATTGAAAAACATACTACAGAAATATATTTTTTACTACACGTTTTGTGATTAAAACTGAATCATATAATAAGTACTTAAAAATATATTTGTATTTTTGATTTATTTTATAATAGGCAATTATTTTGATTCACTCGATATTAATTTGAAATTGAAAAGTAATGTAAACTTAATTTTAATTTTAAATTATCAAAGAGGTCATTAATTATGATAGTTTTAGTTTTTAAAATGTCACATACCATAAATAATATGTTTTATTTAATAATAGCATTATATAATAATATTGTGTGGAATTCAAAATGTAGAAAGTTTATTTTCTTGTATTACAGTGTATTAAAAAATATTCTTCCAGTGTAGATTCTGTGATAGGTAGGACTAAAACAAACACAAAAAACAGTTAATATTTAAATAAAACTATAATCATGTTAAATTTTTTTTTCTCGTCATCAGATTAAATATTTACTAATATTTTTTCCATTAAAAGGAAAGTTTCTGAAAAATGAATTAAGGTTTAAAATATCCACGCAATCTATGTATTCGTTAATTATTACTAGAAATTATGTTTTAATGTATTGCAACATGTTTACCTGTAATAATAGTTGGGAAATGTCTGAGACTTTTTGGTGGATATTTAAGTATAAAAATCTAAAATATATAAAATATTGAACAAAAAACAAAAAACAAAAAACACGACAATTCAGATATTTCTTTTATAAGTAATAACATAATAATTTCCAGCTAAAATAATACTATGTTAAATTTATGTCGTTTTTGATATCCTTAGTTTGAACATTACTATTTATGTCATCATTTTTAGACAAACGCCTTAATATATAATTGACAATAATTTGTATCGCACAAATGAAAAATGCGACCACGCTCAACATCTTAAACGTAGCAATACTTCCAATATGTTTAAACATATAACCACCTATGATGCTTCCAATGGGCGAACCTAAGACACAACCAACCAACCAACATCGTTAATGTAAAGTTAAAATGTTTTCAATAGCTTATATTATATAAGTATACAAAGTGCAATAAGATGACCTGACAAACGAAAAAACTTGTATTAAAATCAATATTTTAAAACTGATTTTCTCGTATAATATGTATAGACGCTTGGGCAATAATAATATATATTATAAAAATTTTTATTTTTACTTTTAATACTAAAAATAAAAAAAAATTGCCAAAAATTTAAAATACCCATTTTTAAAATCTTATTCTTAGAAAAATATCGATGGTAAAATGTTTATTTAAATCAAGTAGCTTATTTTTGATTTTATTTGAAATTATCAATATTTTTTTGAGTAAAATATGTAATTTGAAAACGTAATAACATTTTTCAAAATATTTTTTCTTGGAATTTTCAGATATAAGTAATCGGATTACTGTATATATTTACGTATTAATAATTTCTATGATGCTCAGCGAATCCTCGTACTTTGGCCCTGCTTGTAGGGCGTAGGCAACTTTGGCCCAAATTTTCTAATATTATAGTTATTGCAAATTTCATATTTGTAGAAAATAACTAGAGGAAAAATTTCTCTACGTAAACATTTTAACGTATGTAATTTTGTAAACTAATTCCTTGGCTCCTTGAGGATAAATATAGTATGAATATAGCAACTAGTTTGTACCTACTTAAGATTAGAATTATTTCATTTTCATACTAGCTTAACTGCACTGACTCTCGGGCATGAGCGTAACCTCTGTCTATAAATTCTTAAATACATAATTTTTTAGTTTTATTATTTCTAATATATATTAATTATACTCGTATAAAGTTTTACTTTTTCAAATTAACTGGTGTGATTCCTATTTCCAACAAACAAACCAACGACGAGACGTCAGACTTCGTTATTAAATAATTATGTGTGCAAGTGTAATATGAGAGTACTACGTGCGTAACTTTTGGCGTGAGGCGTCTTTTATGCTACAACAAACTATATCAATTAATTTTGAATTAAAAATATTTGTTGCTTTCGCGATAAGAAAATTATCGTATTTTAAATTAGTTAAATCATCGGTTCGTAGTATTCGTGATAGACAGTCGGCGTTCGTATTTTCGGATCCTGCCCTATGGATTATTGTATAGTTATATTCCGATAACTGTAATCGCCACCGCACGATTCGCGATGAAACATTGAAACGTCTTTAATTCCGAATAAAAAAGTAAGAGGTCGGTGATCCGTGACCATGTTACATTTTCGTCCGTAGAGATACGCTCTAAAATATTTCACTGCCCAAATTATTGCTAGTAGTTCCTTTTTTATCACGCTGTAATTTACCTTAGCTTTATTTAATGTGTGACTTGCGTTCGCAATGGGTTGATCAGCATTTATTTTGCTCAAAAATGATTTTTTTTTTAATTTTAATTTTTTTTTACGGTCAAGGGTTGAAAAGTACTTTGACGACTCTAGGGATTCTAAAATGTTGAGTAAATTTGGTAAGTTATAGGCTTCGTTTTCCGTTATTTCATAAAACTTACGAAAATCCACACTGCAGATTCTATGTTTCTGTTTCCCATTTTGGTCTGTTCTCTTTTTCTTAACCACTACCAATGGAAAATTAAAAGGTGAAGTGCAATGACGTATTACATTATTCTGTTTCATGTATGTATTACTTGTTTCTCTATTTCTTGTTTATATGCCCATGGTAAACGGTAAAGTCGTATGTTAATAGGTTTCGCCCAGTGCTGTGTATTTATCTTATTTGTTACTACATCAGTAGGTAGTGCTTAAATGTTCCCCATTTACGTAAAATAAATCGACACAATCTTTGATTAATTCTAACCAATTGTTTTTCTCTTCCTTATTTAAATGGTTTAAATAATTGTCGATAATTTTAGATTCTGAGCGGAGCGAGGAAGCTAGTGATTTTACAATGGTTTTTATTTATTTATTTATTTATTTATTTATTGTTTATCCTGTGTAAAAAAATTCTACTAGAAGAAGAGCTTTGATTTCAATATGTAGTACCTTATCTTTTACCAAATTGGATCAAGATGGTACTTTAGAGAGGTCATTTTTCGATTGTCTCAATAGATAACTTAATGCCACTGGAAAAATAACCAATAAATTACGAAAAATCGCTGGGATTTTAATTTTTAACGCTTTGTTTATCACCTTAGCAACGAATAAAAAATAATAATATTATGATATTAATTCAACTTTCAGGCTATAATAAATAATTCTACTAATATTATAAACGCGAAAGTTTGTAAGTATGTTTGTTACTCTTTCACGTAAAAACTACTGAATGGATTTTAATGAAACTTTACATATAGCTTATAAATCAGAATAACACATAGGCTACAATTTATAAAGATATATTGTGTGAATTTTAGATTCTGAGCGAAGCAAAGAATGTATTGATTTTACAATGATGTGTGTTTTTTTTTATTTTTTTATTTATTTTTTTATTTTTTTTTATTTTTTTTTTTATTATTGTGTCTGTCATCACCTTTTAGGACGGTAAAAGTGCTTGGATTTTCTTCAACAGTAACTTTTCTGATAGGAAAGTGAATCTAGTTGGTACTTTGGGGGTCAAAAGTAAAAATTTCCCAGTAGTTTTCAAAAGCGACGTGAAATACAAAAGAAAAATTAAGGAAAATCGATTTTGGTTTTTGGTGTAACTCTAAAACAAATGACCGTAGGGACATGAAATTTTGACTGAATGTTTATAATTGCATTTCCTATACACCATAACATTTTCCAAATATTTTGACTTATTTTGAGCTGCTTACGGACATTTTTAGTTTCCATTTTTTTTTGTTTTTTTTTGTATAAATATCAATAAAATTTTATTTGTTGGGTAAAAAAGCTTGAAAATTTAATAGAAGGCTCCTAGATTATTGTTTCAAAGGCAGATGAAAAAAATTAAAATCCATAGTCACAGTTTTTATTTACAAGCATTTAAACTTTAAATCTTGACAAAATAATGAAAAATCACAAAAATTAGCAAATTTGCTATTATTTAGAGTTGAGAATTGATAAAAATTTTTCTTTTTCAATCTAAGATTTGAAAATGTAATACAAGATTATCTATAAATTTATCTACTTTTATCAAAAAAAAAAAATGTCTACAAGAAAGTAAAATTAAATTTTTATGAGCGTTTGAAATTGATATTTTTTTTCAACATTTGATAATCACTCGATTTCTCATGTAACGATTTTCTTATTTTGTTGTAATAAAAAATGAATGACTGTAGATACTTGAAACTTTCACTGAATGTTTATTTTAACATTTTATATACACGATAAAATTCTGAAAATAATTTGACTCTTTTTGAGCTGTTTACGGACATTGTCAGTTTTCAATTTTTTTAGTTTTTTTTTCTATAAATATCAATAAAATTTTATTTGTTGGGTAAAAAAACGTGAAAATTGAATGCAAGACTCCTGATATATTGTTACAATAGCAGTTGAAAAATATTAAAAATACATGGGTACATTTTTATTTTATAAGCACTTAAAGTTCAAATTTTGACAAAATTTATCAAATTTAAAATTTAATAATTATTTTGTAGTTAAAAATTTATAAAATGTTTAACTTTTATAGCTAAGGATTGTGAATTTAAAACAAGGTTCCACGTAAATAGGTTATACAGGGTGTATCTTATGTCATTGTACGTGGGTTTTTTTAACGATTATGGATCGATGACATAGGATTTCGTTAAAACAAAAAAAGACGTGTTTCTTTATTTTTAACAGGCAATTTTTGATAACAATTTCAAAATTTTTAAGGACGCAGGTGTACCATTAGCAAAATCAACTTTATTTTTTAAATGGCAACTACTATATTTTTTAATGGATTATGGTAAAGCTTTTTTTTTCAGAAAATGTTGATAGTCAAATTATCAATTTTGGTTGGCTAGTTTATTTTCTATGGTCCTCTAAAGTTTAGTAAGATCTGCATTAATACTTTTAATTGAAATAATTATTGGTATAGGTTTAATTTACAAGATCTAAATAAGTTTTTCTTATAACTACCTTTTTTATACACTTAAGTAATTTAATCGGTAGTCTAATAACACTAAAAACAAAAAAAAAACAAACAAAATTGTTTGCAAACATAGTTCATTATTTTTATTTTAACATACAAATCAATATTATTATTTTAATTTGTTATTATAGTTAATCGTAATTAATTACTTCACGGTTACTTTTCTTACAATATCATAAATTTGGATTCTTTATTAGGTTGCTAAAGTAATAATGGTTAAAGGTATTCGATTGTTGACATTATTGTCTTAGGTATGTTTGGGGGTTAAAAAAAAAATTGTGTAATGAAAAAAATGCAATGTTTTGTGGTGCTCTTCTCGTAGTGGGACAAACTTGAAATTTGAACCATATAGGTTATACTTATTGGTAGGCCTATATTGGTAGATATCGCATGCAAAGTATAAATTTAGGAGTTGAAATTCATAACACCTCTTATTTTTTAGTTTTGGACATTTAAAATTTGAATTTTATTTCGTACTTTTCCTATCATAAATTCCTATCATACTTTTCTTACAATAGCATTAATTTGGATTCTTTATTAGGCGGCTAATATTATTTTTTATTATTCGGTTTATATTATTCGAAATTACTCGTATATTTTCATGGTAAGGTTCCCAGTCCAAGTTCCGCGAGGTCAATTCCTCGATAAGATATACCTATGGTTGTTCGGATATGTTTATTACGTTACTAATTATTATAATACATTTGTATTTACCGGTTTGCGATTATTACGTTTATTATTATTATTATTATTATTAAGATGCGTCGTCATTTAAATAATGTTTCGTTATAGTTATTTTTTTGCACTGAATATTCCTCGCATTTTTAATTAGCATAACGCAGTTACTTCGTAGAGGTATAATAATTAATGATAGTTCACACTCGCGATCGGTAATTAACAACATTTTTTGGTTCATATCTGATATGGCATTATTTTCCTTCAAAAATGTGCGGCCAATTATGCCACTACCGGGTATCGGATAAACGTCTTTTACTATGTCAAACTTAGTAATTAATATAAAAGTTACGTCATTAATCTGAATCTGAACCTAACGTTTTGATAGTTGTAGAACTGATGCCCTTGATCTTTTTTTCGTCCGACTCATTTACAGTCACTAGGTCCATATTTAAGCTGATAACTTATAATAATATTCATCTATGTCCCGAGTCTATAGATTACTACCCGATGCGAAACTGCTCACGTTAATTATTTCGAGTTCCTATTCCATCTGTGTAGTTATTACTTGAATGTTTTTTAACTCACCCGTTGTTCTATTTTGATTATCACCCCAAATTTTGCTTTTTTTTCTTTTCATTATAAATTCGTTTCCGACATTCGGAATTATCGTGGTTAGGACGTTTACAATACTTGCAAAATTGTACGTGGCCTGTTCGCTTTGTTTTATTCTCCATGCGATTGTTTATTATATTCCTAAAACCCGACGAGCCTGATGCCCCTAACCTACACTCGTTAGCGTAATGATCCATTTTACTGCACCGATTACATTTTATACAATTTTATATTTTATTAGAAACACGGTTGTTATCAAAAAATGGTCGATTATTATTTTAATTATAGTTTTTTTCAAATACGTTTTCTTAATCTGTTGCTATTTTTACTGACTCCTCATACGACGTAATATTGCGCGTTTCTAAAATAAGGCGTATTGAAGGGTTAATATCTTTCATAAAATATACGATAAGTGCGGTAATTAACATGGTCTCGGCTATTAATCGCGATTTGGCTGCTGTTTCGCCTAATGTTAAAGCGCTCTTGTGGGTTGGTGACAAGTTTGCAAGCCTGGGCATTAACGAGTTAAAAAGTTAAAGTTAAGTTAAAAAGTTAATTTTATCTTAACTTTTTAACTTAACTAGTTACTTTTGGATATTCATTAACTTAACTATTAACTTATTAAATTCTTTTTTTTATTAACGTGAAATCAACGAGTTGATTTTCATTTTACAAAATAAGTTAAGTTAATTTTTAAAAATTTTATATTTTTCCAATCACTCTGTACTCTAAAGAAACACCCTGTATAGTGATACATCAGAAAATATTTTATAATAAAAGGTTTTATATTATTATTAAATAATTATATCAAGTAACAATAAAAATATAGACATAATAATATTGTCCCATTATGACTCTATGGCATTATGATTTATGGCTATACCCTTATGGGTATATTATTGTTATCAATAACCGAAGTCGCCATTTCGGGAAAAAAATATAAATCCAACTAGCCTAAAAATAAACATAAACCAATTATCGATATTATGATTTTGTGTGATGTGGTCCTGAAATTTTATCATTGTTCAGTTGTGAACTTTTGGTTATACACGAACGACACAAACAGTATGCAGTATGCACGTTTATAATTTATTAAAATATAATATACTATATAAAATATAATAACTATATCTATATGACTAAAATGTGTATTCTGAAATAATAAAATATTATATAATTATCCAACTATTTCAACTTATTTATTATCTTTTACTTTAAATTATATGTTATATTTAAGTATTTTACTAAGTATGTAATACCTAGTACCTATCTATTTAATAAAATATTTAGTGATTATTTATTAAACACAGTAATATTCCATTTCAAACCCACACACACAAATAGTATCTGTTTTCAAGGCATGATTAATTAATATTAATTCATTATTTTTAGGTATTTATTTACTACTTATTATATATAGGTAAGGTAACTACTGTTCTTTTTTTAGAAATGAAAACTTCAATGAAGTTCAATAATATACTGTATGGAGTATAAACATTTTTCTAGTCACAGTCCAAAAATTAGTTTTGGGTTTCAGGGTTTGTAAGAAAATAAAATATGCAAAAAAAAAAAATTAACTTTTTTTTAACTTAATAAAAAGTTTAAAAAAAATGTGTATTAACTTTTAACTTAACTGAGTTAACCTAAAATTAAATTAACTTTTAACTTTTAACTTATTGGTGCATATTAACTTAACTTAACTGAGTTAAAAAAAATCATTAACTTGCCCAGCCTTGCAAGTTTGTCGTATACGGTTAGAGAAATTCGGTATGTTCTCACCGTTTCGTTGTTTCATAGCTGTTAATTGTTTCTGCAGGTAGTTAATAGAATGCGAAGTTTTGTATTATATTGTTTTAAGGTAATTTTTTAATTGATCCCAGGTATTAAATTCGTGATATTTCCCCTCTATGTTGACTATTATAGCTCGCAGTAATAGCAGTTTAATAGTATCGGTCAAGTTATCAAAAAGAAATTCACATTTTGCTATAAAAATGGAAAGCTGACTATCTGTGCTAGAGATGTTCTGGGTAGAAAATCTGGTATTAAACCGAGTACTGGCCGAGTAAATTTTTTTATACTAACCGGGTGTCGAATATTGGCCGAGTAAAATGTATAGTACTAACCGGGTATCGAGTATTGGCCGACTAAAAATTTTAATACTAACCGGGTATCGAGTATTGTCAGAGTAAAAATGTAAATACGAAATGGGTATTATACTACTATCAAAGTATCAAGTATAAACTATATAGACATTAGACAGTGAACACGAGATTTATTTTTGTAATTCGTAGAAGAAAAACATGATTTGTTTATAATCAACTGGCTATTGTAAATCGGTTCAGTTATTCCAATATGTACCAAAATAAATTATAATTTATTACCCTAGAATTTTAGATTTCCCGTTATACTAATAATTATATGCATGCATATATTTATAAATAGATTATCAGCGTTTGCCATTGGATACGAGTCGTGTAAAAATGTAGTATTTAACCGGGTACTAAATAAGGGCCGGGTAAAAATGTAGGTACTACGCCGATATATATATATAAATATATCATATTTAAGAGCTGAGTCTTAAATATGATATCCAGTACCCGGCCATCGAGTGATTGCCGGGTACCCGGAACATCTCTAATCCGTGCCTCCCGAGAAAGAAGGCGCCTTCCCAACAGCGGTTACTATAATCTCAATGTTGTGGCAGCAATAGTTATACGTTATACGTTATACGACATACGTTATACGTTATACGATTATACGTTATACGTTATAGTTATACGATTATACGCGTCTATCTGTCAATTATTACGTGTACTGTCAGACATACAAAATATATACTACACAATAATAACTTACAAAGTGTTTATGTTTGGAAGTAGTACTGGTCTGGTCCTTGCTAAATGAATAATGAATGCTTTGAAACGTGATATATAATGATATAGAATGCTCTGCTTACAACCGAAGAAATACACTTTTACAATTAATTATTTAATAACGAAGTATAACGTCTTGTTGTAGGTCTGTTTGTTAGAAATAGGAATCACGCCAGTTGATTTGAAAAAAAGTAAAACTTGATATATGTATTTATATAAGTATATTTAATATACCTATATTAGAAATAGTAACACTTAAAAATTATGTATTAAAAAAGGTGGGCAAGTGGATGTCGCTCTGCTGTACTGTAGGTTACAAGTGGGTCACTGTATAATGGATGGTATTAAATTTGAATTCAATGATATATCATTGTATAAGAAAAACGATTCTGAGTGGAGACGATATGTCAGTCTAGGTATAAGACATATTATACACTTATCTATGGTATTAAAAAAAAAATTGACCTATAATAAATTCCAAATTAATCATATCACAATATCCATTAGGTACATATAACGCGTTATACATCAACAACAAACCGTGATACTATCATCATAATATATCGATGAAAATATTACAAATTAGAAGTTTCAAGTGCCCACGAATAATATTATACAATCACAACAAAATAACTAAAATAGTTATTCTAGGTTTTTATGTAATTTCGTCCAAATTTGAACTTAAAATGACTATACAAATAAACTGTGGTTGTGTATTTTTTAGATTTTTTGGTAACCGAATTATCTATTTACATGGAATCTTGTTTTAAATTTTCAATCCTTAGCTATAAAAACTGAACATTTTATAATTTATTAATTACAATGGTTGATAATTTTCGAGATTTTGATAAATTCTGTCCAAATTTGATCTTTAAATGCTTATAAAAAAAAACTGTGCCTATGTATTTTCAATATTTTTCAACTGCTATTGTAAAAATATATCAGGAGTCTTGTATTAAATTTTTACACTTTTTGGCCCAACAGATAAAACTTTATTGATATTTATAGAAAAAAAAACTAAAAAAATTGAAAACTGAAAATGCCCGTAAACAGCTCAAAAAGTGTCAAAATATTTTCAAAATTGTATGGTGTATAGGAAATGCTAATATAAACATTCAGTGAAATTTTCATGTATCTACAGTTATTCGTTTTTGAATTACAAGAAAATAAGGAAATCGGTACATGAGAAATCGAGTGAATATCTAATGTTGTAAAAATATGAATTTAAAACGCTCATAAAAATTTAATTTGACTTTCTTGTAGAAATTTTTTTTTTGATAAAGTTAGACAAACTTATGAGGAATCTTGTATTAGATTTCAAAATCTTAGATTTAAAAAGAAAATTTTTTATGAATTTCTAACTCAAAATAATTTGCAAATTTTCGTGATTTTTCCGTATTTTTTCAAGATTTGAACTTTAAACGTGTATAAAAAAAAACTGTGACTAAGGATTTTTAATTTTTTTCATCTGCCTTTGAAACAATAACCTAGGAGCCTTCTATTAAATTTTCAAGCTTTTTTACCCAACAAATAAAATTTTATTGATATTTATAGAAAAAAAATTTAAAAAAACTGAAAACTGACAATGTCCGTAAACAGTTCAAAAAAAGTCAAATTATTTTCAAAATTGTATTGTGTATAGAAAATGCAAATATAAACAACCAGTGAAAATTTCATGCATCTACGGTCATTTGTTTTAGAGTTACACCAATAACCAAAATCGATTTTGTTAAAAATCGATTTTGCGTAAAAATTCCCGTTTTTCCTTAATTTTTCTTTTGTTTTTCACATCGCTTTTGAAAACTACTGGGAAATTAAAATTTTGACCTCCCCAATGCACCAACGATATTCACTTTCCCATCGAACAAGATACTGAAGTCGAAAATCGAAGCATTATTTCGACTACTTATCGTGTACACAGACACAAAAATAAAAAAATAAAAAAAAAAATAAAAAAAAAAATAAAAAAAAAAACACACATCATTGTAAAATCAATACATTCATCGTTTCACTCAGAATCTAAAACTAAAAAATTGTAGACAGAGGTTACGCTCGTGCGTGATAACTAGGGCAGTTAAACTAGTATGAAATAATTCTAACTAAGATTCTAACTAGTTCCTATATTTATATCTGTACGTACCCGCGGCGTGATCCTAAAGGAGCCACGGGATTGGCTTACATAATTACATGCGTTAAAGTGTTTACGTAAAGAAAATGTTAATCTAGTTGATTTCCACAAATATGAATTTGCAATAACTAGATTTGCATATTTGGGCCAAAAGTACAAGGAGGACCAAAGTACAAGGAATCGCTGAGCATCATAGAAATGATTAATACGTACAAATACAGTAAATCGTAATTACCAAAACACGGTTGACCACAATATAATGTTCATGTTTTTTTTCATACTAGGTTGTATCAATTTTGAATTTTAAAATTTTCAGCACTTTTTGTTACACAGTGTATAATTTATATTATGTATTTAAAAGGGTTGCAAATGGCCAGTTATTTCAATCAAAATTTACCAATTGTTTATCAATAATAATATACCTACAGGTAATGTGATTATACTTTTGAAAATTGATTTGAATTTAGTAGTATTATGTCTACTCGAGAGCGATCATGCCACTCTTTTAAAATGTTGTTCCTAAATACATGCATTTATTATCAATACACGCATTCTTGCAATTATAAAATTTTGAACATTTTAAAAATTGTCCATTTGCAACTCCCTTAAGGATGTCGGTGCCGGTTTTTCCAATATTTCTCAATTCCATAAAATTTGAATATTATATTTTATATTTTAATTGCTACGTTAATTATTATAATACTTTTCCACTAATCTACTGTTCGATACCTATTTAGGACCCGCCTAGGATATATTTTTCCCCCAGGGATGACAAAATATTCTAGTATATATTTACACCAGGTAACTATATATAACCTAGGATATTTTACGGGGGGAGTTCAAAATTATTGAGGGTAAAAGAATCTTACGACACCGGCTCCGACGCCCTTAATATTATTTTAATAATATGCAAACTTAAAAATATATCGAACCTATTCCCATGTAAGCCGTCCCGACGACTCCTTGCAGTGTTCCTTCAGCACCGACAGGAGTAATAAGTGCCGCATACGAAATGGCTGCCGAATAAGACATTGCAAACGTTATGCCGTTGAGTAATTCCACTGGTAAAGCCCAAAGAGGGTTCTCGATGATCGTGTACGAAGAGAATATGCACGTGAACGTGAAAAACACTACGGACAATATGGTCATGTGATCCACACGTTTCAGTATGTAGCCTATAATAATATATAATATAGAAAACAATCAGTTTTATCAGTTGTAAAACGGTTTTCAAGTAACAATTTACTGGAAAAAAGGAACGACGGCACTTCGCCACCAAAACATTGAATTAGTAAGGCTGTTCCTTGGAGAGTCTTCATCCAAGATTTTGTCTCGGGGTGGAACTCATTCGACAAGTCTTCCAGGTACCTAAATGTGTATAATACTGTGATTTTTTATTAGCCCCTAACCAACAAAATTATCTAAGTATGTTAATATTATTATTATGTTCATTCAAAATAATTGATCTTCAAAATCGCCGGTTACTTATCCCGTATGTTTTATACTATTTAAAAATGAAATAATATTATTATCATAATACAATATTGGGATTTAGAATCAAGGTATAGAATTTGAGAGTAGAGAATAGTTTTTTTTATTTATCTATAAATTACGTTCAACTTGAGTTGGAAGTATAGACGTATCATAAACTAATATATTACATAGAAATATTTATGTATATTTATGTCAATAGAACATAATTTAGCACTATCGTTTATTATCAATATTGGTTCTTAATTTATAAGATAATAATTGTATATAGGTAATCATCATGGATATCGAAAACAGTTTTCATCTAAAATCTAAATGAGGTTATCATAATATACTGTTGAATTTCTTTTTATTTTATACACTAAATTTAATATAACCACATAGATTACTAACTATCGTAATTGCCTACACATATTATATTATGTTTGTCTAAAATACGTATTTTAAAATAACTATATATTTTTAGTGTTTTGAAAAAATAAAACATAGGTCATTTATATATGTATTATTGAAATGTATGTAATTTGTTGCTCACCAAAATACGAAGTTCCATATGAAAGACATAAAAAATCCAATAAAAACAACCCAAAGAAGAAATGCGAGTACTTTACCTTCAGTGAATACTTTTTTTACGTCAGAAGCTAAAATGTTAGTATCATTTGATTGTACAATCTATAACAAACAAATATGTAGTTATTTTCATGAAATATGTGTAAACCAATAATTTTTACATGTTTACGAAGTAAATCATTAGACGGGACATGTTTGTACCATCAAATTTAACTAACTTAAAAACGATTTGAGCAAAATATATTGAGCTTTTACGTTTGGAAAACAATAATAAAATAAAATTAAATCACAATTTTGACTTCCAAATTGTTATGATTGTTTTATCCGTATAAAAGTGAATAGCGATTGAATTTTATTTGCACTAGTAAAACGTATAAAATATATCGGATTAAAATTTAAAGTATTCCTATTCGCCAGTAAATTTTTGTTCAAAAAACACGGTGACACTCGAATTGCCTAGAAAATAAATTCCCAAACGGCCTACTCGAATTGCCTTCCATAGTTACCTAGATATTTTATTAATATAATATAGTTAGTTGTACACGTAATATCAATGATTATTTCGATGTCTGAAATATATTATTTTTTAGACGTATACAGTATTTCAAAGACAGATTAATTTGTTAAATGCAGTAATCTGGTCCATCACTAAATGTCTCTTGTTTCTGTCGATATTTTAAGTAAGTTAAAGAGTAGTCCATCATCACCAGTTCAACATAGTCAGTTTCGTTGCGCAACCGTTACCATAAATAACACGTTTATGCGTAGGTACATAATTTTTTAAGAATGAACGTTAACAGTAAAATAGGCGAAATAAAATGTATTATAATTTTATTTTTTATTTTTTGTTAAATTGTAGGTATGTATTGATTATTTAAAAAAATTTGACATTTATAAATTTATTTAATTTATTAATATTAAAGTTAGAAATCTATTAGTTATAGGCGTTAACTATCGGATGCGATTCCAGTAGAATAGGGTCACTACCTAAATTAGGAAGCAATTCAAGTGAACGAATTTTTGAAATTTGGAGTAACCTTTTTGAAAAAATTTCATGGGAGGCAATTTAAGGGCCAGATGGGAAGTAATTCGTGAGTGCTCAAACACACATAATAAGATGGATAGTTCTAACTACAGTCTATAACTATAACTAGAAGTCTATTAGATTTATAAATATTATATACTGTACCTTGAGGTTACACACCACATATATATCTAAAAGGAAACATAGCAATGCAATAACGTAACCTGGAGTATAGTTTTTGTAATCTAGTCCTGCGCTGTACCAGTCTACACATGTGCCGTAAATAATGGCAAAGAAACTCCAACCAATGGATCCCCACAACCTTTGTTTTCCATAATTATTTTTGTCTTTGCCTTGATAGAAAACACATGACGATTAAATTATAATGACATTGTACGTGTTATTTGATAATAGTATCAATAGGTATAATATAAGTAAAGAAGCCGACTGTTTTAATATAATGACAAAACATGAACCGATTAGAACAGGTACAGTGGCGTATTTAGGAATTTGTCATGGGGAGGGTTCAGATCATTTTCAGAACACAAAGCCGTGGGGAGCTTATAAGTCCATATACAATTTTTGAGTTTTTAATCATCGAATATATAAAAATCTCGTGTCATGGTGTTAGTGTTCGAACCATTTGGTAGGTACGAAAATAGGTCGTAAAGTATATTTCACCCTCCTAACCCGGGGAGTTGCTCAAACGGAGATTTGCTGTGTCAATTTAAATAGGTATCTATAATTGTGCATAATCACAATGTTATACTGGTAATGTTAATTTATAACAAAAAAAAGTCATGCTATTAATTGAAAATTTTGACAATTGAAGCGACGAAAAGTTTTTAAAAATTCCTTCGTATAGTATGATAAAATTTGTTTTTCTTAATTATGTAAAAACACAATTTAACATGTACGAAACACGAGTTAATTGGAGGGACCATGGACCCCCCCCCCCCATCTTGAATCAATAATTTAATAAAAAAACAGTATTTATTTTTACCTAATAAATCCATGCAAATCGTGTCCTCTAGAACCATATTCATCATTCCGACCATTCTGATTAAGACAATTGTAGTACAAAACATCCAAAAAAGTGGTGACTTGATCACATCCAAATCGTTAATTTCCTCTTTTGCTGTCGTACCAGGAATTATTGATAGTAAACACACCAATAGAAACATGATTATTGAATTCGCAATAAACACAGACCGACGACATTTGTATTTATCTGTAACGGCACCTACAATTGGTCTCATCAGCATTCCAGGAATTGGTTGTAGCATGAATATTAAACCAACAATGAATGCAGAATAACCACGTTGTTTTGATATTATAGTCAAAAAAGGACCAAACGCATGACCTGAACAAGTAAAAAAAAAATATAATGTTGATGATTTGGCAACACCTCGTATCTGACATTTCAGTAATTGTTCAGGAGGCTCAAAAACCCGGTTTATTTTGTTTGTAAAATAGGAAAAACCTCAATTCTTTAATATTTACTAAAAAAATATAATTAAATCACTAATTTTTAATTATTTCAATTAATTTCATTATTTTTAATTTTTTTAGTGTAGATACGTGTTATTCCAACAAAAAAAGTTTTACGTGGTATTGCATTATGACGATACAAGTTATTTCAAAAATTATAAATGTATAAAATTATATTATGTAATTATTATTTTTTTTTATTTTACAATTCATATTTTATCTAACTAATATTTTTAGATTCTGTTTTTAATACAAACTATGAATTAATTAGGAAAATATTTAAAAAAAAAGTAACAATTTTATTAATTCTTTAATTTTGAAATTTACCTTTTTATTGATTCTAATATTATTATTAGGAATTGCACAGTTTACTTTAACATTAAGACAGTCTTTTTTTTCAATACATTTTGGAATTAAAACTTAAAAAAAAGACGTATTCATGGGTACTCAACAAAATTAAATTTTTTTCTTATATTTTTTAAGTCAAACAATACAGTACAACAAAAAAATTAAAAAATACAAATATCAAAATTTTTTTGATATAAAAACAACAAATTAACTCTTTTGCGCTTACACCATTCACTTTAAAAACAAAATATACTTTAAACTAAAAATATTAAATCATTATTAGGAATTGCACCGTTTACTTTTACATTAAGAGTCTTTTCTTTTCAATACATTTAATAACAAAACTTAAAACTCAAAAAAGTTAACTTTCTTCTTTATAAGACTTAAAAACAAAATATTCTTTAAACTAAAAATATCAAATCATTATTAAGAATTGCACCGTTTACTTTTACATTAAGAGTCTTTTCTTTTCAATACATTTAATAACAAAACTTAAAACTCAAAAATGTTAACTTTTTTCTTTATAAGACTTAAAAACAATACAATTTAACAACTTTAATCAATGTATAAAGAACAAAATAAACTCAATATACTAAAAATATTAATACTTAAAACAAGTTAGACATTTTTAAATGTCTTGAACTTTCCTCTGCTTATATGAAGCTGCATGAGGTAATGTATCATAAAATGAATGTGTGTCAATTAGTAATACATGTTTGAGTTTTTGTAAATCTGTCCATTTCGATAATGTTAATGGTAATTGGCTACTGTATAGTTTTTCATAATCCTCTGTTAGCTTAAAATGTTTATTTCTAGGTAAAGGTAATATTTCATAGGAATCGCTGAATGTGGTTTTAAAATAAATCATTTTAGTAGCAGGATCATACTTCAGACATCTTAGGTCTCTGACTTCTGGATCTCCTTTACCTTTACCCGGTCTAATAGATAAATAAGTTTGGTTTTTTTTATAATCTGTAAAAAATGTATGGTCTAACAGTGTTGCTTTATATGGAGAAGGGTTAACTCGTGCTTCTTTAGTAACCCGGATGAAGTCTGATGGTAAATGTATCTCTGTATTTTTTAACTTTCGTTCTATACAACTGTGGACACTATCACAACTCATCTGTGTGTGGCCTTTTTCCAAAAATTTTTGTTCTATAACTACATTATTGAGAACAGCAAAGTTTAAAAGTGCACTTGACAAGACAGAATTTCTGTTTTGGTATCCACAGCCATTATACTACAATGCAATGCACAATTATATCCAGCTTACACTATACCGTGTGTAGATACGAGTAATTGTAAATCAAATTCTGATACAAGTTATTACACTAACGTATTTTCCCAGAATATCAGTAACCATATTATATTTTAACCTCAAATAGTTTTTATTCTCCTTGAAATTCTGAATTGAATGATACCAAAATGTCAAAATCGAAAAATTGTCAGATACGAGGTATTGCCAAATCATCAAATCATAATTTATAATGATTTAGTCATTGATTGCAATACTTAAATCTTAATAACGCACATAGACCTGCAATAGCCGTAAATTTTATCCTCAGGCCCGGCCCGGCCCGATCCAAAAAAATATTGTGAAAAAAAAGCCCTGGCCCGGTCCGAAAATAATGCTAAGCTCGTAAAAAGCCCGGTCTGGTCCATAAATTGTATCCCCAAGCCCGGCCCGGCCTGGTCCAAAAAATATTGTGAAAAAAGTATAATATTATTATGGTATATAAATAGCTTTATTATACCCACCAATCAATATATTATTATATACCAACGTCGGTTTTACCATTATTATTTATTATTGTAAATTGTGATTCTTTATTTTCGAAGAAAAATCCTTAAAAAGCCCGGTCCAATCCTTGATTTATTATTCGAAGTCCAGCCCGGCCCGGCCCGGAATAAAATTCCAAGACTTAAAAAAGCCCGGTCTAATGTCACTACGGACCGGGCTTTCTGAGGACCGGGTCGAGCCGGCCTGGCCCTTGCAGGTCCTTAAAAGCTCTAGAACAAGACTATCACAACTCCAAATGTAGTCTTGAGAAAAATCGATTTAATGTCTAAAACTTTAAGATATTTAAAAGAGTTCTTTACTCATGTATTTGATACTAAAAATTTAAATATACTTATAGACATACTTAGCATTATGTGACTTTGTTATTCAGAGGCCGACACACGGGCATTTCTTGTCTCTGTCTTACAAAAGTGCAATTTGGCAAATTTAATGTTCACAATAAAACTTCTTACTCTGTAATTTCTAAAACTAGTTTGAATCTATATCTTATACAATTTAAATGTAAGATTATTATCTAAGGCATCTCGGAGGCTTTTATTGATATTTTTATTAAGAAGCAAGTATTATGACAATTTTAAACTGTTCATTTTTTGTACGTTTTAAAACAATCTTAACTTACTTAAAAATAATAACATCAATAAAATCCTCCGAGATGCTCTAGATAATATTCTGAGCTTTAAATTTCATTAGAGGTAAACTCACTCTAATTATAGAAATTACAGAGTAAAATGTGTTCTTCTGAACGTACAATTTTCCATGCTGTACGTTTGTAAATAGGAGTCAACAAATGCCCAAGTGGCGTCCTCTTAAATATTATGAAATACTCTCTCTTAATCCCTCAAGAGTCAAAATTAGTAACCCATAAGTGATGGTAATTAATTTTTTAATATGTATAATAGAAGTTTAAATAATAGTGGTTTCAACAATAAAAAAAATTCGAAAATAGTTAATACTTTTCGAAACAATTAGTGTACTCTCTTAAATGAATCACTCTGTATATAAGACAGTAGATATATAAGTGATAACAACAGCTTATTTTATAATTTCTATAATAATAATTTATTTAAAAAAAAAGGTATTTAATGATATTATAAGGCTATAAAGTTTTGACACGCCCGGGCGGCGATATAACAAACCAGTACTTACCTAAGATTTAATCTTAATAGTTCAAATTCTACTTTTTGCATTATATTTTTTTTTTTTTTTTATAAGCTACCATATTATTTTCATTATTTTATTACATAATAATATATTATATATTCACAAATAAATCCGAGCCACAGTTATTATTATTATGGACGCACGTGTGCGTACTGCGTATTGTCGAAAAAATAATTCATTTGAATTTAGGTGAAAATGACAAAAGAATTTCAAAACCGTTGGTGAAAACTAAACGCTTTGCAGTATATATTTTGGGTCAATTTTGGTGCAAATTGACTAGAGCTCTCTCCACGGTTGTTGAGCGTAACATAATTATATTATAATATGTAAAATGTTTTTAAAAATGTTATAGCTACTTCAGAAAAATATTTTTTTTTTAAAAAGTTATAAAAAAAATTATAAAATATTATATTTTTTAAGGCCAAATAGAGAGAAAGCAACAACGAATACATAGTGAATAATATGTTGATAACGGTGTTGGTGTTATAGTTTGATGATAAAACCAATAAACTATTCGATATCCTGTAGACTAAACATTTAATTCAAATGCCTTGGTAAATAAAACAATGAATACTGAAATTTGCTTATGACTAATATCAGCTATACTTAATTCTCTTCAGTCAAAACTAAGAAAAAAACAATTTTTTGACCCTATTCACCTCTATGACCATTATCACTCCATTTTATGGTATTGATTACATTTTAATTAATATATAATATTATACGCCTATACATTATACAGCTAAGGTTAGGTTAGGTCTACCAAGTTTATATTATGTTCAAGCATGTATATTGTTTTGTAATAAAACAAACGCTTCTATTGAATAAAAAAACTAGGATAAAATTGTTATGAAGTCGATTATAATATATTATAATATAATGCTAGGTATGTCAATGGACACATCCAACACATATATCCAGCACCTTTGATGTTAATACTTATTATGCAAATTTTTTATTATATAGGTAGGTGGTATCCATATTTCAAAAAAATAATTCCTTACACACTAAAATTTTTTTTTTATTATAATTATTACCTAGTCACATTTTTGGTTTGACTTCCTACCTCCATATTGTACCTATGTGATAAGTGTGGAATTTGAAAAAAAGCATTCTATTTTAATCCAAAAATATCAACTCATTTTTACCTAAATATAATTCAATTTTCTAAATCATAAAGTAATCATATCAATATATTTTTATTTTGAATTATTTTGTATAAATTTAAAAAAAACTCATAATTATCAGGTAATTTGTAGTTACTTGTGAGTGTTGAATATTTTTAAAACTAGGGTACTAGGTATCTGCATAATATATCAGAGTGGTAAACACGATTCTGCACGAAATCAGAAATAATAACAACCCGATATAATAATTTAACGAACATAATATTATTATAAAAGGTGTATGTTGCACGACTAAAATAGCAGCGACTTATCCAACGTACCATAATATTACAATATAACGTTAATTATAAAATACACACAATATTATTTTTTGCAATTGAGCATAATATCATTCTATTGTTGTTTTAACTTTATCATTTATAATATTCTTACCTCCAATTCCTAAAAAGTAGTGAATTTTCATCAACAGGAGTTTTCTATTGACCTGGAAGTAAGTCATTTTTCTGGTTCTCACTCGTACACACTACACAGCAAGTTACAGTTATTATAATATTACTATCGTGTATATTAAAAAGTTTAATTGTTTAAACTGCTACGTGTGTCTAATATATATATGTAAAAAAAAAAAACAATACTATAATTATTATGGTGCGCGTATTTCTGGAGAGACAAGCAAGACAGACCTAGCCCGGATGTTACTCGTCGTACACATCCATGGTGATGATGATTACACGAAATTCAATGTTAAACTGCTAAAAAAAAAAAATAAAATGTGGTTACCGAACAAAACGATCGTGTATCGAATAACGCGTCTTGGCTCGTGCGGGCAGATGTGGAAAATAAATTAAGAAGGGCCGCCGACAATAGACGTTACCTATATTATTTTTTGTGGCTCGGCAGTGTTGGGGAGTAACTTAACTTAAGTTACAAGTTGGTGTAACGAAATTTAAGTAATTTGATGGTTATTTAATTACATTTTATTGTAAGTTATTTATATGTAATTTAAGTTACTTTTGTGTAGTAATTATTACCAAATTACTCGTTACATATTTTGGTTCAATACATTTTTAGAACGTATTGATAATATTGTGCGTACATATTAAAATATACCATATAACTTATTAGTATTATAATTTATAGGTAAAGTTGTCTGAACTGTAATATTTTTGTTATAGCTATTGACTATTTGACTATAAAGTGTTACTTTTACAATGGAATTCTTATTATTTACTCTGTGTTGTAACTTTGCGGACAAAAATAATAATAAAAGTGTGGCTCGGCCGCTACCAGTCGCGCAATACGACTGAGAGTAAGTTACGTCCGCTGCTACTAGTTCCCGGATGGGTGACCACCCAGATCTGTAGTAGTAAAAAGTAAAAACCTTCCTACACATGCACGTGTTTGCATACCTACCGTAACAACACCTTACCATACCAACCTTACTAATCACAGTCAATAATCCCCTACAACAGCTAATGGCTATAGTAGCCGGGTTTAAGTTCAATAAAAAAAAAAAATAATAATAATAGCTTAGCATCATGAGTATCTGTTAATAATTTCATATTGTTGATTGTCATTACTTATTTAGTTTATGTATTGTTGTATTGACAACATGATCATTAAGCTCCAGTGATACCTAATTTTGAAGAAAAAAAGTAACTTCAATTGTAATTGAGTTACTTTTTAAACTCAAAAGTAATGTAACTTGACCAAATAAAAAAAGTAACTTAAAAATAATCTAGTTACGATTTTGATAAGGAATTAGTAATGTAATTTAATTACCAAAAATAAGTAACTTCCCCAACACTGCAGCTTGGTGTGGTGCGGTGTGTGCATTCAGTTACGAAACCCGTTCCAAGTGTATATGTTACGGGCAAAGTAGGAAATCCAGGCATTGTACAACAATGTCCGTGCACTGTGCACAATGCCCGAACATTTTGGGTAGTGTAAGAATGATAATTTTTTTTTTTTTATTGTAACAAATGCCTCGGCAACTATGGGCCATTGGTTACAAAAAAATATTACATAGTATTTATATTAATAATAGAAAAGTTACATTAAATATGGTAGGTACATTATACTTATAATTAAAGACCGGATTTATATTCTCTTAAAATACCTAAAATATGATGCTAATATTCTCTAAAAAACCTTCAAATATTCTCATTATATTCTCTTAAAATTTTTAAAAAATATGCCAACATATGCTAAATTATGCAATAATAATCAATAAACATCATTATTTGCCTAAATATGTATTTTTCAATTTTATTTTAATAGTGAGGAATTAAATAGGTATTAAAAGTTGCGTATCCTAATGGAATACTATTGCACTTTAGTGAGAGTTGGAAATGATAAAAAAAAAAAAATTTGAAAATGTTCAAAAAAATTTTCTGGGTACCGTAATATTAAAATTCAAAATAAATACAAATTTTTTCTCACAATTTGCGAAATATTCCAAAATATGCTAAATGGGTTAAATATTCTCTAACCCATGAAATATTCTGAAATATGCAAAAAAAACTTTTTTCTACGCATTCGGAATTGAACGAATCGTCCACATTTTTTACTCTCATAAGACTGCATAGACCCAGTAACGATATGTAAAAACATATAAACTCGGTCTTTACTTATAATATATATTAAATTTCTTTATGAAGTTCTGTATCCCTTAGGAATTTGAGAACGTTGGTTGTATCGATGTTGAGGTTTTAAGTGAGATGGTGAGTTAGATTGAATTTTTGACGTTGTAATTCGTACTTTCTGCAGTCGGTGAGGATGTGTTTAACTGTCATGGGATCGTTGCAAGTCGGGCACATGGGTGGGTCTTCATTAGGAAGGCGTGGGTTAATCTAGTGTGGCCTATTCTGAGCCTATTGATAACTACTTCTTCTTTTCTGGTGAGTGTGTTGTTTGGCCAAGGGAGAATGTGGTTTTTAATTTCATTCAATTTGGTGTTAGAAGTTTTCCATTCGTTTTGCCAGATATTGAGAATTATTATTTTAATTATTTGTTTGATGTCGGTTATTGAATAAACTTGGCATGGGGTTGCATTTTGTGACACAGTAGCCTCTTTGGCAAGTGCATCAGCTCTTTCATTTCCTGAGATATTTGTATGACTTGGTATCCAGATTATTTTTATGGAGGTGTTTTCTTTTTGTAATTTATATATTTGGTTCTGTATTGTTCTTGCAGTCTCGTTTGGTCTATATGAGTTTTGTATACTCATAAGGGTGCTAAGGGAATCACTAAAGATTATCGCTTTTTGAATATTTTTATTTTTGATAAGGTCGATGGCTTGAAGTATGGCTTGTGTTTCGGCGGTATATATGGAACAGTAATTTGGCAGTTTTAACATTATTTCAGTATCTTGACATGTCACTGCTGCACCGACACCGATTGTCCGATTTGGAACCATCGGTGTATATTTCCGTATAGTCTTTAAAATTTTCTCTTATCTGTAAAAAGTATTGTCTATATGCATGTGGTAATGTAAAATTGTTTTGAAATATATTCATTTCTGAATTTATATTTATTTCAGCTGTCCAGGGAGGGACTAAGGCATTTTCTCTAGTAATCATTCCAGCATAGGAGAAATTAATTTTTTTTAACGTGTCTTTGATGTTTTCCATGATTTTTAGGTTGTTTAGGGCTCTTTTGGATGCTGTTGTCATAACGTTCTGTAGTCTACGAATTTGAAGAGATGGCATTCCAGCAATGTTATAGATGCTGCTACATGGGATTGATTTAAAGGCACCTATAGAAATTCTTAGGCCTGAATTGTGAATAGTGTCGATCATTTGTAGGTAGTTATGTTTGGCATTGTGAAATAAGAAGGATCTGTATTCAATTTTTGAGATGATTAAAGTTTGTATATTTGCAGTAGAGGTTTAGAGTGAGCACCCCAAGACGTATGCGCTAAATGATCATTTTAATATACTCATTTTTGTACATTGACCGGGCATTGTACTAGATTGCCCGGACAAAGTTTACCCTGCCAGATTCAAGTGGGGAAAGTGAATTAAATACGGCGCGCTACACACATTTATATAGAATTGCATTTATACGTAACAATATCACTACAAAACTATACTAAAATATTTTATTCGTACGCGACAACTATAACTATATGACGGCTGCCGATAATACGAACCGATCCGTAATCTTAGCAATAAAGTGATCACATTAGTATATTACGCGGACATTATAGCTATCTAGGTGTCGAAGTAGGGGGTATTTAATGATATTATAAGGCTATAAAGTTTTGACACGCCCGGGCGGCGATATAACAAACCAGTACTTACCTAAGATTTAATCTTAATAGTTCAAATTCTACTTTTTGCATTATATTTTTTTTTTTTTTTTATAAGCTACCATATTATTTTCATTATTTTATTACATAATAATATATTATATATTCACAAATAAATCCGAGCCACAGTTATTATTATTATGGACGCACGTGTGCGTACTGCGTATTGTCGAAAAAATAATTCATTTGAATTTAGGTGAAAATGACAAAAGAATTTCAAAACCGTTGGTGAAAACTAAACGCTTTGCAGTATATATTTTGGGTCAATTTTGGTGCAAATTGACTAGAGCTCTCTCCACGGTTGTTGAGCGTAACATAATTATATTATAATATGTAAAATGTTTTTAAAAATGTTATAGCTACTTCAGAAAAATATTTTTTTTTTAAAAAGTTATAAAAAAAATTATAAAATATTATATTTTTTAAGGCCAAATAGAGAGAAAGCAACAACGAATACATAGTGAATAATATGTTGATAACGGTGTTGGTGTTATAGTTTGATGATAAAACCAATAAACTATTCGATATCCTGTAGACTAAACATTTAATTCAAATGCCTTGGTAAATAAAACAATGAATACTGAAATTTGCTTATGACTAATATCAGCTATACTTAATTCTCTTCAGTCAAAACTAAGAAAAAAACAATTTTTTGACCCTATTCACCTCTATGACCATTATCACTCCATTTTATGGTATTGATTACATTTTAATTAATATATAATATTATACGCCTATACATTATACAGCTAAGGTTAGGTTAGGTCTACCAAGTTTATATTATGTTCAAGCATGTATATTGTTTTGTAATAAAACAAACGCTTCTATTGAATAAAAAAACTAGGATAAAATTGTTATGAAGTCGATTATAATATATTATAATATAATGCTAGGTATGTCAATGGACACATCCAACACATATATCCAGCACCTTTGATGTTAATACTTATTATGCAAATTTTTTATTATATAGGTAGGTGGTATCCATATTTCAAAAAAATAATTCCTTACACACTAAAATTTTTTTTTTATTATAATTATTACCTAGTCACATTTTTGGTTTGACTTCCTACCTCCATATTGTACCTATGTGATAAGTGTGGAATTTGAAAAAAAGCATTCTATTTTAATCCAAAAATATCAACTCATTTTTACCTAAATATAATTCAATTTTCTAAATCATAAAGTAATCATATCAATATATTTTTATTTTGAATTATTTTGTATAAATTTAAAAAAAACTCATAATTATCAGGTAATTTGTAGTTACTTGTGAGTGTTGAATATTTTTAAAACTAGGGTACTAGGTATCTGCATAATATATCAGAGTGGTAAACACGATTCTGCACGAAATCAGAAATAATAACAACCCGATATAATAATTTAACGAACATAATATTATTATAAAAGGTGTATGTTGCACGACTAAAATAGCAGCGACTTATCCAACGTACCATAATATTACAATATAACGTTAATTATAAAATACACACAATATTATTTTTTGCAATTGAGCATAATATCATTCTATTGTTGTTTTAACTTTATCATTTATAATATTCTTACCTCCAATTCCTAAAAAGTAGTGAATTTTCATCAACAGGAGTTTTCTATTGACCTGGAAGTAAGTCATTTTTCTGGTTCTCACTCGTACACACTACACAGCAAGTTACAGTTATTATAATATTACTATCGTGTATATTAAAAAGTTTAATTGTTTAAACTGCTACGTGTGTCTAATATATATATGTAAAAAAAAAAACAATACTATAATTATTATGGTGCGCGTATTTCTGGAGAGACAAGCAAGACAGACCTAGCCCGGATGTTACTCGTCGTACACATCCATGGTGATGATGATTACACGAAATTCAATGTTAAACTGCTAAAAAAAAAAAATAAAATGTGGTTACCGAACAAAACGATCGTGTATCGAATAACGCGTCTTGGCTCGTGCGGGCAGATGTGGAAAATAAATTAAGAAGGGCCGCCGACAATAGACGTTACCTATATTATTTTTTGTGGCTCGGCAGTGTTGGGGAGTAACTTAACTTAAGTTACAAGTTGGTGTAACGAAATTTAAGTAATTTGATGGTTATTTAATTACATTTTATTGTAAGTTATTTATATGTAATTTAAGTTACTTTTGTGTAGTAATTATTACCAAATTACTCGTTACATATTTTGGTTCAATACATTTTTAGAACGTATTGATAATATTGTGCGTACATATTAAAATATACCATATAACTTATTAGTATTATAATTTATAGGTAAAGTTGTCTGAACTGTAATATTTTTGTTATAGCTATTGACTATTTGACTATAAAGTGTTACTTTTACAATGGAATTCTTATTATTTACTCTGTGTTGTAACTTTGCGGACAAAAATAATAATAAAAGTGTGGCTCGGCCGCTACCAGTCGCGCAATACGACTGAGAGTAAGTTACGTCCGCTGCTACTAGTTCCCGGATGGGTGACCACCCAGATCTGTAGTAGTAAAAAGTAAAAACCTTCCTACACATGCACGTGTTTGCATACCTACCGTAACAACACCTTACCATACCAACCTTACTAATCACAGTCAATAATCCCCTACAACAGCTAATGGCTATAGTAGCCGGGTTTAAGTTCAATAAAAAAAAAAAATAATAATAATAGCTTAGCATCATGAGTATCTGTTAATAATTTCATATTGTTGATTGTCATTACTTATTTAGTTTATGTATTGTTGTATTGACAACATGATCATTAAGCTCCAGTGATACCTAATTTTGAAGAAAAAAAGTAACTTCAATTGTAATTGAGTTACTTTTTAAACTCAAAAGTAATGTAACTTGACCAAATAAAAAAAGTAACTTAAAAATAATCTAGTTACGATTTTGATAAGGAATTAGTAATGTAATTTAATTACCAAAAATAAGTAACTTCCCCAACACTGCAGCTTGGTGTGGTGCGGTGTGTGCATTCAGTTACGAAACCCGTTCCAAGTGTATATGTTACGGGCAAAGTAGGAAATCCAGGCATTGTACAACAATGTCCGTGCACTGTGCACAATGCCCGAACATTTTGGGTAGTGTAAGAATGATAATTTTTTTTTTTTTATTGTAACAAATGCCTCGGCAACTATGGGCCATTGGTTACAAAAAAATATTACATAGTATTTATATTAATAATAGAAAAGTTACATTAAATATGGTAGGTACATTATACTTATAATTAAAGACCGGATTTATATTCTCTTAAAATACCTAAAATATGATGCTAATATTCTCTAAAAAACCTTCAAATATTCTCATTATATTCTCTTAAAATTTTTAAAAAATATGCCAACATATGCTAAATTATGCAATAATAATCAATAAACATCATTATTTGCCTAAATATGTATTTTTCAATTTTATTTTAATAGTGAGGAATTAAATAGGTATTAAAAGTTGCGTATCCTAATGGAATACTATTGCACTTTAGTGAGAGTTGGAAATGATAAAAAAAAAAAAATTTGAAAATGTTCAAAAAAATTTTCTGGGTACCGTAATATTAAAATTCAAAATAAATACAAATTTTTTCTCACAATTTGCGAAATATTCCAAAATATGCTAAATGGGTTAAATATTCTCTAACCCATGAAATATTCTGAAATATGCAAAAAAAACTTTTTTCTACGCATTCGGAATTGAACGAATCGTCCACATTTTTTACTCTCATAAGACTGCATAGACCCAGTAACGATATGTAAAAACATATAAACTCGGTCTTTACTTATAATATATATTAAATTTCTTTATGAAGTTCTGTATCCCTTAGGAATTTGAGAACGTTGGTTGTATCGATGTTGAGGTTTTAAGTGAGATGGTGAGTTAGATTGAATTTTTGACGTTGTAATTCGTACTTTCTGCAGTCGGTGAGGATGTGTTTAACTGTCATGGGATCGTTGCAAGTCGGGCACATGGGTGGGTCTTCATTAGGAAGGCGTGGGTTAATCTAGTGTGGCCTATTCTGAGCCTATTGATAACTACTTCTTCTTTTCTGGTGAGTGTGTTGTTTGGCCAAGGGAGAATGTGGTTTTTAATTTCATTCAATTTGGTGTTAGAAGTTTTCCATTCGTTTTGCCAGATATTGAGAATTATTATTTTAATTATTTGTTTGATGTCGGTTATTGAATAAACTTGGCATGGGGTTGCATTTTGTGACACAGTAGCCTCTTTGGCAAGTGCATCAGCTCTTTCATTTCCTGAGATATTTGTATGACTTGGTATCCAGATTATTTTTATGGAGGTGTTTTCTTTTTGTAATTTATATATTTGGTTCTGTATTGTTCTTGCAGTCTCGTTTGGTCTATATGAGTTTTGTATACTCATAAGGGTGCTAAGGGAATCACTAAAGATTATCGCTTTTTGAATATTTTTATTTTTGATAAGGTCGATGGCTTGAAGTATGGCTTGTGTTTCGGCGGTATATATGGAACAGTAATTTGGCAGTTTTAACATTATTTCAGTATCTTGACATGTCACTGCTGCACCGACACCGATTGTCCGATTTGGAACCATCGGTGTATATTTCCGTATAGTCTTTAAAATTTTCTCTTATCTGTAAAAAGTATTGTCTATATGCATGTGGTAATGTAAAATTGTTTTGAAATATATTCATTTCTGAATTTATATTTATTTCAGCTGTCCAGGGAGGGACTAAGGCATTTTCTCTAGTAATCATTCCAGCATAGGAGAAATTAATTTTTTTTAACGTGTCTTTGATGTTTTCCATGATTTTTAGGTTGTTTAGGGCTCTTTTGGATGCTGTTGTCATAACGTTCTGTAGTCTACGAATTTGAAGAGATGGCATTCCAGCAATGTTATAGATGCTGCTACATGGGATTGATTTAAAGGCACCTATAGAAATTCTTAGGCCTGAATTGTGAATAGTGTCGATCATTTGTAGGTAGTTATGTTTGGCATTGTGAAATAAGAAGGATCTGTATTCAATTTTTGAGATGATTAAAGTTTGTATATTTGCAGTAGAGGTTTAGAGTGAGCACCCCAAGACGTATGCGCTAAATGATCATTTTAATATACTCATTTTTGTACATTGACCGGGCATTGTACTAGATTGCCCGGACAAAGTTTACCCTGCCAGATTCAAGTGGGGAAAGTGAATTAAATACGGCGCGCTACACACATTTATATAGAATTGCATTTATACGTAACAATATCACTACAAAACTATACTAAAATATTTTATTCGTACGCGACAACTATAACTATATGACGGCTGCCGATAATACGAACCGATCCGTAATCTTAGCAATAAAGTGATCACATTAGTATATTACGCGGACATTATAGCTATCTAGGTGTCGAAGTAGGGGGGGGGGGGGGTACGGGGGGATGGCATCCCTCTACTTTTTTGTACTTACATTTTTCATCCCTCTACTTATTTTGTCTAGAATAACGCATCCCTCCTAAGACTTGTGTTGTAAAATTAAATATCATATTTATATTTATATACAAGAAAGTTTTTTATTTTTTCGGTGAAAATAATATTGTTTTATCACATTGAGGCCCGGCTATATCGTGTTGTTTAGTATAGGCAGTTTCACCTATACTAAAAATGATAAGCGTTGATAACAAATGTTACGTCATACTATCTGCCCGTATATCACAGACAAATAACAATATTGATGATAATAAGTAGGGACGTAGCAACTAGCAATATGCAAAAATATCTAAACGTAATTTCTGACACAATATCTTGTTGATAACTAATAAGTACCTAGATGTGTAATATGTGCGAGTCGATCAATTTCTAAATTAAGCCCATGGATAGAATACTGTTACTCCTTAAGTTTTTTTTTTATTTACTTTTATTACTTAATTAAGAAAAAGTGATGCTAAATTAAGTAGAAAAAATGTTTTATTTGAATATTAATAGATTTTGTTGTATTACATATCATATTTTTAGTATTAATTACAAATTTAACTATATAACCTTAAATCTATATAGAAAAATATTAGAAATAAAAATCAGTTTTGACTAAAATTTGAAAAAATGTATTTATTCGTTTAATTTTAAAGACTATTTATGATAAAAAAAAAATTGTTATGTTTTGATGCATAAACAAAACGTGAAATATAAAAAAAAAAATACAAAAAAAAAATATCATACAAGGTGCGAAGAATGTTATAATGATATCAGGAAATCTAAACTGTAAGGCATCTCTCCACTTATCTTGAGCCATTTCGACCACTGTGGCTATCTAGATAATATTATATTTTCGTCATCAAATGTACGATTCCTATTCGATATTTTCTAATGTCACGACGACGACAATTGAATTAAAAAATACGATGTTGTAAATAAAATCAGTTATCGATAAATTAGTAGTTCCAGTATCCGAAGGTAATTTAATTAAGTATTATGTTTACAACGAACAATTATTTTGACTTCTTAATGAAACACATGTATCTGTGGGACATGGAGGTAGAAACCACATGGAGTATGAATTGAACTTGAAATATAAAAATATAACAAGGGAGACTATAATGATATTTTTAAATTTATGTGACCAGTACTGTGGTCAAAAAAAAGGTAACACAATAAAAAAAGGTTTAGCTGTAAAACCTATTCTTTCATCAGAATTGAACTCTCGCTGTCAAGTTGATTGAATTGACATGCAAGCCCAACCTGATGGCGATTACAAGTTCATTATGGTCTATCAAGATCACCTTACGAAGTTTTTTTACGTAATTCTAAGACCTTTAACATATAAACGGGCTGAAAAAGTAGCCTACGTGTTAATTTATATTTTTACAACATTTGGAGCCCCTGAAATTTTGCAAAGTGACAATGGAAGGGATTTTTTCACGAATAAAGTTATTATTGAGTTGTGTAGTATGTGGGAAGAACTTAAGATTGTCCGAGGAAAGCCTAGATACTCACAAAGTCAAGGATCTGTTGAAAGAGCCAATCAAGACATTCAAAATACACTCGCAACATGGTTAGCCGATAATAATTCCAAAAAGTGGAACGAAGGTCTTAAATTTGTTCAATTTATGAAGAATCGGAGTTTTTACTATGGTATAAAACGTTCACCGTACGAAGCTATGTTCGGAACACCTGCTAAAGTTGGCTTGAAATCAATCCAAACCGATTTAATATCTACTTTAAAATCAGAGAAAGACTCTAGGCTGTGGAGCTGTCATTGAAAACTAAACGAGAAAGACGAAAAAAGTGATGCAGTTGATAATGACAGTGCAAAACAACTTTTTTCTGATGAAGATGAAAACGATAAAATAAAATTTAGAATAGAATCAATTTCTTAAAATAGATCAACAATACTCGGTCGTCGTGCACAATGTCCGACTTCCTACTTTGCCCGTAACATATACACTGGCTGGTGTCGCTAGCTCCCAGATGGGTGACCGCCCTGGATTTTTAGTAACAAATCCTTGCCACACATCCACATAAGCAATGCTGGGCAAGTTAATGATATTTTTTTAACTCGGTTAAGTTGAGTTAAGTATTTTTTGTTCAGTTAAATTAAAAGTTAAATTAATTGACATTTTTAATACATCAATAAAGTTTAAATTAAGTTAACAAATACTGTTAACTTAACTTAACTTCAATTAATAAGTTAAGAAAATAATAAAAAAAAAAATGCAATATGGCGGGTATTATTTAATAATAAAAGTGATAATTAGGGTTCGGGACTTCTTGCACTTAAAATTATCGAAATATGCATGCAAATAAATATGCAGTAAAAATCGACAAAATATGCAGCTAATTTTTTATTTTGTTTTTAAAAAACGTATAAAGTATATTATTAATTATTATTATAAAAATGAAAATCTAAAAATTAGATAGGTACTTAATATAATATAAATAATTTTTACACGGGATACATACCCGGCTAATAACTGATTACTTGGGAGAGTTTGAATTTATATTTGTTTCATGATAAGTCTGTTGGAGTATAGGATTCATTAGGTTTTACCACAACTATACAACTGTCGATATTGTCGATACAAATTTTGATTATTAAGAGATAAAGAGACTATCATCGTAAACAGTACGTGTTAGATGCGACAGACTACGACCATCCAATTATGATTTTCCCCGACAATTTTACGTTTATAAAAATATTAAATGTGAAAGATGCCGAAATATGCAAATTCAAACTTAGTATTTAATTTCGTTATTTCATAAAACAAATATATAGCTCACTTAGAATAGATTACGGCCACTACAGAAAAACATGCAAATGCAAGAAGTCCTGAACCATAGTGATAATCATTATTGTACTAATAAAAATAATAGTCCGTTGTTAAAATGTCTATAATAGTATGTTCTTACAAGCATGGACCCCCTTATCGAAAAATTCTGGTTGTGCCACTGTACCTACCTGCTACTTTTTTTTATGTATTTGTATTTTATGGTCATTTCAATTGATAGGTAGTAGTATTATTTTTTTGTTTTTAACATATATTATTTAAATTTAACTAGTGTACGAATGGTGATTCATTAAAACTATGTAAACATAGTAAATATTTTAGGACTCCTGAAAATGAAATTTTGAAGCGAAGCAGTATTCTGACAAACCCTATATAGGTTACCTATATGGTTATATATGTACATTATTATAACCGACCGACGAAATCGTATAAATTGATTATTTTAATTCATCGACCATAAATAAGTACCGTTATTGTTTTAATATTATCACTATAATATTGCGAATGATTATTAATTAATAAAATTATTATTAATGTATTTATAAATTGTTATTATAGTTTAATTTTAGTTTCTTTGCTATGTTTAAATTGTTTATTAATTGTATATTCTTGTTTTTGTTGTTGTTGTTAATTTGCTATATATGCATATACATTTTAGTTAAGATTGTATTACTCTATATCTCTAACATAAAGAAAGCTTAAAAGAGATAGATAATAATGTATAATGTTTATAATTACATTTTTATAAGTTATAATGATATTTAATAAAAAAAAAATAAATAGAAACGCCTGCTTAAGTACTTTATAGTTGCCTAGGAATTTCTAGATTAAGTATTTTATTGCGCACACGGTCTTAAGTCGAGTTCGCGTAAGTAGATAGGTATGTAGGCGTAGGTATATAACATAAATGGTGTTCGGGGCCGCAGACCAAAATAATGTATATTTTGCAAAAGCGTAATAACTGCACTCTGCCGGCGTCACGTCATGTTGTGTAGATTTGTGTGTGTATGTATCTCCAGAATAGGTTTTTACTGTGATTATGGTTAGGTAACGTTTACCGAGCTCCGCGTGGAGAGCTTAATAAATATACTTACATATTATTATATCAATATTACCCTCGTACGGTAGTTATCCTGACCATTAGTCGTGCGTCACCAAAGGTGGGCAAGTTAATGAAAATAATTAACTGTGGCAAGTTAAGTTAATTAAATTAAATTGCCTTCAGAAAATATCCATGATTACGTTGTTATATGTATGATATATGAGTTTTCGATGTAATAGGACATTTCCCCACCGATATATTTTTGATGAGAACATTTTCTCCCTATTTTTATTTTAAAGTTTACTATTTAATATTATTATATTATTATTTGATATGAAATCATATTTTTGCCAATTGACTAATATTTTCAACTATTTTCATAAATATAATGAATTAGTGATGTATATTTTTGAGCAACTGAACTACTTTAATCAAATTCACAAGCAATTATTAAATTCAAAATTGTTAAAAATCCAAACTGGTACAGTTTTAATAAAAAAAAAACTAAATAAATATGAAAAAAGGCTAAAGGTGGGTAAGTGGCAAATGTTTTCAAAATGTTATGGTATATAGAAAATGAAAAATATAAACATTCAGTAAAATTTGTGTATAAAGTTATTTGTTTTTAAATAACAATAAAATAACAAAACCACTACATGAGAAATCGAGTGAATATCCAGTCTTGTGAAAATATGAACTTCAAATGCTCATAACAATTGTATTTTATCATAATATGTTGATTTTCTGGTTAATATCCAATACCTAACTTCAATACTCATAAGAATATTTATTGACTTTCTGGTAAACTATTTTAGATTCTGATAGAAGCGATGAATGTATTGATTTTACAATGATGTGTGTTTTTTTTTAATTTTTAATTTTTTTTTTTTTTGTCTGTCATCACCTTTTAGGAGAGTAAAAGTGCTTGGATTTTCTTCAACAGTAACTTTTCTGATAGGAAAGTGAATCTAGTTGGTACTTTGGGGGATCAAAAGTAAAAATTTCTAGGTAGTTTTCAAAAGCGACGTGGAAAACAAAAGAAAAATTAAGGAAAAACGGGAATTTTTACGCAAAATCTGTTTTTGAGAAAATCGATTTTGGTTTTTGGTGTAACTCTAAAACAAATGACCGCAGGGACATGAAATTTTGACTGAATGTTTATAATTGCATTTCCTATACACCATAATATTTTCCAAATATTTTGACTCTTTTTGAGCTGTTTACGGACATTGTCAGTTTTCAATTTTTTTAGTTTTTTTTTCTATAAATATCAATAAAATTTTATCTGTTGAGTAAAAAAAGCTTGAAAATTTAATAGAAGGCTCCTAGGTTATTGTTTCAAAGGCAGATGAAAAAAATTAAAAATCCTTAGTAACAGTTTTTATTTACAAGCATTTAAAGTTCAAATTTTGACAAAATACGGAAAAATCACGAAAATTAGCAAATTATTTTGCGTTGGGAATTCATAAAAATTTTTCTTTTTAAATCTAAGATTTGAAAATGTAATGTAGGATTACTCATAAGTTTGTCTACCGTTAACAAAAAAAAAATGTCTACAAGAAACTTAAATTAAATTTTTATGAGCGTTTGAAATTTATATTTTTACAACATTTGATACTCACTTGATTTCTCATGTAACAATTTTCTTATTTTATTGTAATTAAAAAACGTATGACTGTAGATACTTGAAAATTTCACTGAATGTTTATATTAGCATTTTCTATACACCATAAAATTTTGAAAATATTTTGACTTTTTTTGAGCTGTTTACGGACATTGTCAGTTCTCAATTTTTTTAGTTTTTTTTTCTATAAATATCAATAAAATTTTATTTGTTGGGTAAAAAAGCGTGAAAATATAATATAAGGCTCCTGATATATCGTTCTAATAGCAGTTGAAAAATATTAAAAATACATAGGCACATTTTTTTTTATAAGCATTTAAAGTTCAAATGTTGACAACATTTATCAAATTTATAATTTATTAATTATTTTGTAGTTAAAAATGTATAAAATGTTTAACTTTTATGGCTAAGGATTGAAAATTTAAAACAAGGCTCCACGTATATAGGTTATATATAAATTACTTTATTCATAATAATATCATCAAATATACTAGGTAATATCATAGGCTGACTGACCGTTTTCGCTCAGAATCGTTTTTCTTGTACAATGATATTATATCATTGAATTCAAATTTAACACCATCCATTACGGTGACCCACATGTAACCTACTGTACAGCAGAGCGACATCCACTAATCCACCTTTTTTTTTGTGAAATGCAAGAATACTTATGGGGAATCTTGTATTAAATTTTCAAATCTTAGATCGGTATAATACATGTAGGTAAATTTTGTATGAATTTCTAACTTAAAATAATATGCAAATTTTCGAGATCTTGATGAATTTTGTCAAAATTCTGACTTTATACGGTCATAAAAATTATTGCGGATTAACGGTAAAAAATCAAATCAATTTTTTTAAAAATTGGTTTTGCGTGAAATGCTCAGTTTCTTTTAAATTTTTGTTAGTTGAAAACTTTGAAAACTACTGGAAATTTGTTATTTTTGAGTTTTGATTATCCCCCAAAGTACCAATTAGAATCACTTTCCTACCAGAAAATGCTGAAGTAGAAAACTGAAGCATTAATACTGCCCCCAAAGTTGATGACAGAACAAAAAAAAAATATAACTTTGAATAAAAATTTAACACATCCATTACAATGACCTTTATTTATTTATTTATCATATGAATAACCTCATAATGTCGAACCAAACATGAACCGAACAATGCAGTGCGATGTCGAACTCAAACCGAACTTTTTAACCGTACTCGAATCGAACATTTCGTTAAACATAAAAGCACACCTGTACCATAATATATTTATTATATTTCATTGTACGAGCCGGGAGCGACTAATGATATAATACGCGAGCCCGGTTATCTTTTTACTTCATGCGCATATACAGTATACCTGTAACACTATATTTATAGGCAGACCGGAATTTGTATGTGTGTGTAAGACGCGGTGTAAATAGCTCGATCAACAAGTGCATTCCCTGCACCCCCACTTCCGAATTTTGAATTGAAACCGAGTGCTCGAATTTTATCGTTTGTGCTGCAACCCTTAACTAACTACAGGGTATCATTAGTGGAAGGGGGTGGTATGGAGCCATAACACAACCACAATTCAAAATTTTGTAACTTCAAATGAGCCAGTTATAGCCTGATATCCAGTACCATCTATTTAAACTAAGTACTTTACTACTTGCGGAGTTATCCTTATAAATTTAATTAGGGGGTTGTAAAGACATGCCCCCCTCATAACGAATTGTTTGGTCAAAATCAGTCCCCACACCACACAACCCCCTAACCCTTATTTAATGACACAACTAGGATGAATTTTTAAAATTATAATAAGGATTCATAATTGTATTTATATTGCGTCTACCTAATAATTAGCGATCTAGGACAAATGGACGTAGCCGATATAAGTTATTTTATTTATTATATATTACGTCAAAAATGAATACAAAATATTTAAATATACAAATTAATAATTATATAAAATATTAAAATTAAAATCATATCTAAAATAAATTTTTTTCATTATTATTATAGGTACGCCAGCAATTAAAATACAATATAAAAATAAGTTATTTATACTAAATATAATATTTATTATAGTCCGTCAAAAGTGTGTATAAAATATCTAAAAAATGTATTTATTGTATAAAATATCTAAAAAGTTGTTGAATGTCAAACATAGTTATTTATACTAATTATATTTGCTAGAATACGTCCAAAATATAAATAAATTATCTAAGAAGTTATATTACATTTCATTGTTATATTTTATATTAATGTAGAAAAATATTTTTAGCGAGTCCACGTAAAAATTATAATAAAGTTCTAGTTTCATAAGTTTGAACGATTCTTAAAATACGTTTATCGGCATCAATAAATGTCTTTAATTTTTTGGGAGGACTCTTACCTGCTTCAAGTTGGCTGTAAAATACATCTCGACCAGCTTGCACTTTTTGTAGACTTACAGTTGACGAAAGACCACAAACTAGGATGTTGAACTCCCATTTCGAAATTTAGTCGACTATTAGCTTCTTCAGCATGATTGTTAGTCCTATCTTGAACATTCAAAACTCGTAGGTGTAAATTCCAAATGTGTGGTGGAAATAATGCTGTCCGACGACCTCTTCCGTTTCTATTAACCCTTCCTACGTTCATAGATTTGTGAGTATTATTATGTATAAATGTTTAGTAGATAATAAAAGTTAATCATAACTGAAATCCTGATATCTACAACTACCCTCGGCTACGGTAATTATATCTATAGGGTCCTACGATTCTCTCTGGATATCTTATATTTAACTGGTCGTTCCCCCGACTACGCTATAATATGATATGCGAATTTGATGCCATTTATGTTCACTTCGTGTTGTACGAGTGAAAATATGCTATCAGTGATCCTTTCAATTGTGGTTATAGTTGAAAATAAATTCATTATCAAAATACTGACCTAATAACTAACACGAAAAAAGAGAACTATATGTTTGTTGGTTAAAATAATATTATATTTTAAGATCAATGTATAAAAAAATGTAATATAATTATCTATAATCCGAGACCCAAATTACCGATAGATCCTTTTTGGTATAAGTATAATGATAATAGGTATAATGATTAGGGGATTAGGTAGAGTTAAATTAACCTAAAACCGTCGCAAGTAACTTAATTAATGGATGTATGCAATATTTTTTAATATTATACTATAATATATTAATTATATTTGTAACATAAATAATCAAGTTTAGATGAAGATAGTTATCATCGTTTTTTTTCCATCTATCTACGTAGTTTGACCATTGGTCGATCATGTCATCACATACAGTTTAAGGTAGGTACACAATAACAAACCGACTAGGTATATATATAAGCATCATGCGATAGTAGCTTAGATTTGTAGAAGTCTGGACATTGTATGCTAGAACTCTAGTGTTGTAAAGTTGTATTGGTAAGTCTTGTCTCTTCCATAGTGTTATCTTATTAAGTAAAAATTAATTAATTCCCTACACATGTTGTCAGTGTTTTTTATATAATACATTATATTATTAAAGTATATTCTGCTATACCTACATCTAAAAAAATGTACAGTCAAATATTTTTTAATATATAGTGGCTTACATTTTGCATAACTTATATTTAAACGTTTATTGAATATATTTTTTTAGTCTCAGCTCAACATTGGCAATGAAGGTGACATATTCTTGGATCATATATTCATGTTTAATTTTTGGTAGGTACGTAAACAATATTGCAATAAATAGAAAAATCATGTTTTTAAGTCATGTATAATAATATTATTCATTATATTTAAATTTAAAATCTACCCATAAAAGCATATTATATTTATATAAGCATTCCAAAGCAGAATATCTTTCCAAATATTTTTATTTATCTAAATAAAAAGAAAAATATTGTGAACTCTATGTTGTAATTCAAAAAAGTAAAAAACTTAAAATAATATAAGGATAAAATTTTTTTAAAAATTAGATTTTTTAATAAAAATGTAGTTTTTTAAACAACTTGAAACTATGTAAAAAATATTTTCAAAAACATTAATATTTTTTGAAATAATGAGTGTTTTATAATAAAAGAATCACCTTGTATAATATTAGCAACTGAAAAATGAAAATTGTGAATATAAAACACAACTACTTATTATTCGGTGATAACGACAAACAGAAACGTTACAATAATCCTTATGATAATAAATTCAAAATAAAATAATAAAGCGTTTGAGTTGAAAGTTTGAGACAAACATTGTAAGTGGAGAATGTAGCATGTAGGTGGAACCATTGCTTTACTTTTTAAGTTTTAATGGATGTTAAAAATGTTGTTCCCCACCCACTACTATTATCTGAAATTATGCCACCGTGCACATAACACACGAATGCACGATATATCAGATTATAATATAATTATAATCCTATTGATTTCAAACCACAAATGCTGATTAAAATAATAAATAATAATCTTAATACACTAAACATTGTTTACGTATGTTTTTAAGCATAACAAAACATTATTTCAGGAACCGGCATTCAGTGTGACAGAAAACTCGAAAGAAGACAAACTGTATCATCTTGCTCAGGGTTGGTGACTGTAGTATAAATTAAATGAATTTTATTATAAGTTGTGAAAATAATTGTGGTTGTGCCTTGAAAGGTGTGATCCCTAAAGTCTCAGCACCCTCAATCAATTTAGACCTTAATAAACTAGCGTACCAAAATTAATGATTTAACATAAAACATTTTCAAAAAAAAAATATTTACCAGAATCCAATAAGAATTATAGTAGTTACCTTTTGAAAAATTTAAGTTAATTTTACTATTGATACACCTTGGTGTTTAAAAATGTTGAAATTGTTCTGAAAAAATTGCCTGTTAAAAATAAAGTTATACATCTTTTTTCGTTATAACGAAACTCTATGTCATCGAACCATAATCATTAAAAACCCCTGTGTACAATGACATAAGATACACCCTTTTTATACCTATACATATTATGACGTATGAAAGATTATTATTAACTGCAAATGTATAGTGATAGATATACTTAAACATATCCTTTATCATACAGGATTATGTAACAACTGATATGCAATATTATTATTTAATCTTAATCCACTTCTGAAAATGTCCAGAATTTAGAGGCAAATTTTGAATTTTCGTTCTAGACTTTTTGTTCTTACAGTCCTTCTGGATCTAACAGTAGGTAAGTCTTGATAACAATTGACAACCTATTTAATTAAAATGTATTATTTTATTATAATCAAAAATTAATAAAATATATTGTAATTATTGTAAAATATTTAATACCTACCAATAATCTATGTGTATATACTACCATGAAAATCGTTGTAAATCCTGAAAATTGAGGTATAGGTATACAAAATAAAAATATAAATGATATTAAATAATAATAATATGAAATTGTTTATTGGTATCTGGATATTTGTATGCAAGCGTTAAGTGTTCCCGGCGTATTGTATAGGCAAAATAGGTACATAACATAATATAGTGTTTAATATTAGCCATAATCATTATATACATTTTTAGCAATCAATAGGGCCCGGTAAGTTCCAATTAAGTTTTTTTATTAATGATTAGTTTCATAAAAAATGTAATTAAAGTTAAGTTCCAATTAAGTTTTTATTAATTAAGTTTAGTTTTTTTTTATTAAAGTTAAGTTTCAATTATAAGTTTTTATTAATAAAGTTAAGTATTTTTTATTAAAGTTAAGTTCCAATTAAGTTTTTATTAATAAAGTTCAGTTTTTTTTATTAAAGTTAAGTTCCAATTAAGTTTTTATTAATAAAGTTAAGTTCCAATTAAGTTTTTATTAATAAAGTTAAGTTCCAATTAGTTTTTTTATTAAAGTTAAGTTTTTATTAATAAAGTTCAGTTTTTTTATTAAAGTTAAGTTCCAATTAAGTTTTTATTAATTAAGTTAAGTTCCAATTAGTTTTTTTTATTAAAGTTAAGTTTTTATTAATAAAGTTCAGTTTTTTTATTAAAGTTAAGTTCCAATTAAGTTTTTATTAATTAAGTTAAGAATTATTTTTTATTATTCTTATTAATCATATAAAAAATTATTTTTTCGTTGCTTCTGAGTAATAATTAAAATTAATAAAATTTATTACATGAAAACAATTAATAAAATGTTCAACTTTTTACTAATTATATTTATAATATATTTATTTATAATCTATTTATAACAGATTATTTATTCAAGTTGACTTTATTTCAGTTAAGATTTTTTTATTCTATTTTAATTTTATTATTCAATATCATTTTTTATTGAATTTAGAATTTGTTTATTCAATGATTTTTTTTTATTAAATTTAGATTTTTTAAAACTACATTTTTTTCAACTTTTTAAACCTTTTTTTTAAAATATGAAATGTTTATTCAGGTTTGATTTAAAATCGATAACAGGACATACAAATTGATATTTAATAAATAATAGAATTTTAACTATTAATCATTAGCAACTAAAAAATAATTTCTTATAATGATTAATAAAAATAATAAAAAATAATTCTTGTCGTAATGGATTGCATGTGAACAAGGTTGCACAGAAATTACGATCGTGTGGATTTCGGCGATATTAGTGCAAACCCATGCTTAATGTGTGCTAAATGTGGAGTAGTTCTACTGGCGTTTCAGTATCTCTCCAGCACCACCCGTCTTTGTGATTCCGGGGAGACTGATATCGTGCAAATTACAAAATTAGTCATGCAAATTCATGCTAATTGCATTTTTTTTGTACGTGCTAATTATTAATGAAATATAAATTTAAAAATTTCCAATGGTCGGTGCTGGCGCAACTCACGTAATAATATAATAATATTATGTTTTAAATATTCCATGGTAAACCTAACTGAGAATTTATCTCAGTGGTATTCTGCAGAGGGATCAGTTTTTATTTTTCAAAAATATTGATTTTGAAAAAGTTTTTTTGAATTATACAATAATATTTGAATACGGAAAAAAAAATTTTTCGTAGAATACACAAATTAATTTTTTTATCGGTATCGCCATTTGTATAATTAGTAGGGAATGTTGGTATAATTGGTTGGGTTTTCTGATTTTTTAATCCATGACAGTTTCAAAAATGTGTTCATAATATTTGAATTATTCAAAAATAAATTTGGCAGGAAATTTTCTTTTGTCAATCTTAAAGGATCAAGATAAATGTCAATCCAACCAGTGTCTTGTACTTTTGTATGCCATTGTATGATACGGGAGTGAGGAGCCGACGGGGGTTTCAGTGTTTAGTCATTCTGTTATCTGCTTGTATTTTGGCGAAACCTTATTTATAAATTATCAGAATTTGGAAAATTTTTTAAATAATATGTAGAAACATAAAATTAAAAATAGTACATTTCAAAATATTAGTAATTGGAATTTGGATCAGACCACGAGAGTTAAAAAAAATATTTAGTATTCTAGAATAAAAATACAAATAAAAAGTATTTTTTTAGTATTTAAAATACATTGGTCAAAAAGTATTTGAAAAGTATTTGAAATACAAAAAAAGTATTTAAATACAAGTATTCGAATACTTAACAAGACTGCTTATTTACCATATTATATTATGAAGGTAGTGGCTAATTAATAATAGGGTAGATACTCATACCAAAGACGATCTCTCGGTAATTTGTGTTTCGGATTGTAGATAATTATACATTAATCATTTTTTTATACTTTGATCTTAAAATATAATTTTATTTTAACCAACAAAAATGTAGTTTTTTTTTCCGTGTTAGTTATTAGGTTAGTATTTTGATTATGAATTCATTTTCACCAAACCATAATTGAAAGCCTCACTAATAGCATTTTTCTTTACTCATTTTTCAGCTCAAATATATTAGGTTTGAAGCATAAGTTTTCATAAATAAAACCATATCGTAGTTGATAAAACCTAATAATAATACGAGAAATTATTTCCAATTAAATGCACAATACCTAGGAATAATATTTATGAAATAATTAATAGACAATGAAAATTGTACATAATTGGTATATATGCTAAAAACTGTTTGAATTTAATACGTGTCAATTACAATATTTATAATGTTCCGGTTACTACATAATAACAAAAAATATTGATTTCAATTACAATTGGACAAAATTATTTTAATATCGTTATCATAATTATATTGGAATTAGTTATGTTTGTCATGCAGTCTACGAATCCATTGAATATGGTGCCTAATTTCTGTAAAAACTGTGACTGAATTATTTGTTTCTGGATCTTTGACACTCGCTATTCCGGTTAAATAATACAATTTAGAGTGTATAAAACTTAAGCCTGCACCGCTATTCCCATCACTCACTTCTTGTCCTGAAACAAAACATATTTTATTCATAATAGGTACTTAATTCTTCATTCATATGGCTTTTATTGGGTGTAGGTACAATATAGATTTACCTTATGCATTACAAATTATATACACGTACAAAATGTCAAGGGTATATGATATAACATCTATAGTACCTATGTGGCAGATGCGGTTCAAAATCATAATATTTAGAAGTGATTTGTACGCACATCCACACTTAGCACGATGAAAATTGTGATAAAAGTAACTTTTAGCCGATAATTAAACGAATGTATTATTATTGGTAGGTAGGAAACGTAATTTTGAATTAAAATTATATATTGTGATTATCAAATATTAAATGAATCATTAAATAAGCTAGATAAATACCGTATTTTGCTATAAGACATTATCTTTATAATTTAATAAATATGTAGCATACAACACAATATTTTAACGATAGAGGTATTATATAGTTTATTTTAGCATGTAAGTCACTAACGTAAAGTAGTATAAAACATTACCATAGTTTACTTAAATATAAAACATATAGCGTAAGTAATTTCAACGGACCTTACAACATGTGAGATGATGCAATATAATATACAAACACATAGGTAAATGCGTCATACATATTTAGTAGCATACAACACAATATTTTACTACAATAGGTATTTTTCTACTACAATAGGTAAGAACCGAGAATTAAATTTGATAAAAAAATGTGGTTACAAAGTATTTTGATAAGTGATACGGTTGTTAACCAATTTTTCATTTAATTTAATAAAAATCAATAAACATAGTATTATCATTATCTAGAAATCGTATAAATTTGACAATTTAATATTTATAATAATCCTAAAAGTTATGACTAATATGTTAGTCGAGGATAACTCTTCTTAAAAAAACTGCATTTTTCTAGGGCATACTCATTATATGAGTGGATGAGATATCTTACAAGCAACGGCCACACCATAATTCAACAGTGCCAGCCACATTACCTTTTGGATATTATGAATCTTTAACTTGTGAAGTACGAAGTCAATAAATTATTTAAAACTATAATGAAAAATTATTCAATAAGTTTTCAACGTGTATAGTTTATTTGATAGATTTGTAGGAACATATTTTGTATTCTTCAAGGTATTCTTAATTTTTAAAACTGTCGACCATCAATAATTTTAAGTTAAGTATATTACTATTTTATTACCCGATTCAGAACCGGCACAAAACTTATCAATAGTCACATATTTTTGAAATCCGTTTGTATACATATCCCGGCAAGAATTATGGTCAATGTACGGTAAAGATGCTTCCACCAAAATAGAACTTTCAATGCCTTTTTCCGTTTTTCCCCAAATAACAATCTGTAAAAGTATTAAACGGTTGTTGTACAATGTTCGATTATAATATTAACGTATCATATTAATCACTTTTTATGTGAGTATTGGGAATGTGTATAACTTTTTGAATATATTTCGACTGATAAATGTTTTTTAATTTTGGAAAATATGAAATAAGAATAATGTATGCCATAGGCATCATTTGGTTTTATAAGTATTTAAAGATGAACATTTGATAAAAATGGTAAAAATCTCGTTTAAAGTAGTTTGTACCTAAAAATGTATAAAATGTTCAGTTTTTAAATCTAAGAATTGAAAATTTAAAACAAGTCTTTCTAAAAAATCGATTTTGGTTTTTATTTTATCATTTAATAAATTACCGTAGATACATGTCATTTTCACTAAATGTTAACATTATCATTTTCTTTACAGTTTTCAAAATATTTTAATTTGTTATGAAATGATATGGACATTTTCAGTTTTCAATTTTTTTAGTTTTTTTTTTTAAATGTCAATAAAATTGTATGTGTTGAGTAAAAAAACATAAACATTTCATACAAGCTGCTCCTAAAATTATATTGTTACAATGACATTCAAAAAATATTAAAAATACATAATCACAATTTTTTTTTATAAGCATTTATAGTTCAAATTTTGACCAAATACTAAAAAATCATGAAAATTTGCAAATTAATCTGAGTTAGGTTAGTTCGATTTGAAAATGTAATACTAGTTTCCTTAAAAGTTTGTCTACCCTAAAAAAAAATAAACCTCTACTGGAAATTCAAATTAAGTTTGTATGAGCTATTACCAATTGTTTATTTTATCATTATTCCTATACTTGATAACATTTTCAAAATAATTTGACTTTTTTGAGCTGTTTTCAGTATTCTATTTTTATCTATAAATATCAAGAAAATTTTATACGTTGAGTCAAAAACATTGAAAATGTAATACAAAGCTCCTAATATATTGTTACAATGGAATTTAAAAATATTAAAAATAAGTAGGAGCAATTTTTTTTTAACGCATAAATTTAAAATTGTTCACAAAATTAATCAGTTTACAAATTTAAAAATGATTTTGAAGTCAAATATGTATAAAATGTTCAACTTTTAAGGATTAAAAAATTAAAACAATGTACCGCGTGAGTAAGTTATTGTGTAACCAAAAAAACTCAAAATATATAAAAACCCAGTTTTTTTTTATAATTATTTTGTGTTAAAATTTGAATGAAATTAGATATTTAAACGGAGGAAAACAATTTTAAATGATGTGTTATATTTGAAATATATTATGCGTGAGTACTTAAAACTTCTAAAGTATATAATAATATTCAAATATGATGATAAAATAATTATAATAATTCAACTTAAATAGTATTAATAATAACAATATAAAATAAATACAATATAAAAATATTTCCTAGGCTGATAAACTGTCACCGCTCGGTATCTTTTTAGTATACAATGACATTATAACACCATAAATTTTAGTCACCCACTTGTAACATACTGTTACAGCAGAGTTACACTCACTAACCCGTTTTTTTTTAAAAAGTTTTTTTATTTAATGTGCAAATATTTATACAAAATTTAGCAGAGAATCTCACGGTTTTTGCTCTTTACATACAAAAATTACGTATATTTAATGGAATATTAATTATTTATTTATGGTCGATAATGGTCGGTACAGAATTTAAATGTTACTAAAACAATTTTCCTATTTAAATAATACTACAAACAAACCTTTCCTTTAGCTCCATTTGGTATAGTATTTATATTATTCCAATCAACACAAACTGGTGCAACACCAATGCTAAAAGAAATTCTGTTTCGTACCACAATAATAGCTAGATCATTAGCATGAAACTCATAAGGCCCACTATAATGTTCATGCAGGTAAACAATTTCCACCTATACAATATAATATATATTTATTTTAATACATGTTATATAAGTCATACCATTTATTTGTAGACTTTGAATTATTAATAACTTACATTCCTAATTTTAGTAAATTCAATATTGTCAATAATTGTGATGTTTCTAGAATATTTTCCAACAGAAATCTTGTACAGATCATAATTTATTGATATGTTCCTAGATGACATACCATTTTCCCAAAAACAATGAGCCACTAAAAATTATATTTATTAAATTAGCGTATTTTTTAAAAATTATGTGTACAAAGATTTTACCAGAAACGACCAAATTTGCAGAAATAATAGATCCTCCACAAATCAAGTCATAATTGGAAGTTGTTTTATGAAATTGATAAACTCCAACATTCCATGGTGCCGTTCCATTAAGTGCTGTTTCACTATCGTTGATCATTCCATTGATTATCTTATAATTAGGTTTACCGCAATCTAATATAATATTTGAATATTTATTACATGTTTATAGTTAACAAGTAAAAATGCCTATAGAATAGACATAATGTTGATGGGTTAAACATTCACATCAATCAATTAACCCAAACCTAACAATTCATTGTTCTTAATTTATTTTACCATTTGTTATGCAAACAAAAGCATCTGGTAACAGTAAAATTATTTAATAGAAATAAATTGATGACTTATATTGTATATTGTATATGAAAGAAAAATACAATTACATGGATTGCATCTATATAATCGGTTATTCCAAATCCCATTAGGCTGACAAACTAATTCTGGTGGAAAGTCTTCTTCTCCATATTTTGCAAAATATGATTGCTTACATGATTGTGTTGCTATTGTGTTAGGTATTGATAGATTTGAGCAATTACAATACTTCCCATTAAGAGTGCATTTAAAATCTAGATTATCTGCTTCTAGAGGTGGACACATTTCTATAAACGTAAATAACTTATAATCAAACATAACCAAATCTTGGACTTAAAATCTATTAATAGATTACTTGATTTTGTTACAACATTTAAATAAATTACTATACAAAACTTACTGTAACACAGTTTATGAGAACTCGACAACCATTTTCCTTTTCCCGTACAATATCTAAAGCCAATGGTATAAGACTTATAATATCCAACTTCACAATTCTCAATAACATTAAGGTAACGATCAATTATTGTCCCGTGAGATAATGTCTCATTAGAACCTTCAAAAGAGTATACGACTCCTTCAGCAGTCGGTAAAACGCATGAATTCACTGTCACCTGTAAAAAAACTCTGATATTAAAAATATATATTATTTCTAAAATATTATTAGTTTTGAAGCAGAAGTTGTCATTAAAAAAACCTAGCTAGGTAATACAATTAATTAACAGTTTAAATTGATACCTATAAAAAAAGATATTTACATACATGTTTGCTGAAAATTCCACGTATCCATGGTACATAGTTTTGTATCTCTGTAATAACTAAATATTTGACTAGATTTTTGGGTTTTACCCAGCCAGTCAAAACCCCGTTTAAAAAATTTGAAGTAGAGTGTAAAACTCCAAAGCCTGATCCTTCCATTCCATACGTTATATTCCCTAGATCTGGAACTAGAGATATTTTTACATAAATACATAAAACGGTTGATTTTAAAAATGCTTTGAATTTTTTCAACAGCATCTTTACTAAGTGAATCTAGTTGCTAAATTGAGAGGGTCTAAAATAAAAACCAGCAAAATTAGTTTTAAAAAAATACATTTAGTTTTACACGAATATTTGTACTCATTTCAGATTTTAAAAAAATGGCAGTCGTTAAAAATACTCACTAATATATCAGGTATATTTTTTTAATAGCAGTTGAGAAACATTAAGGCACACATTTTTATTAATTACATAATCATACATTTTTTAGTTTCTGAGTGGATTGATTTAACAATAATGTGTGTGTTTTTTTTTACTAATTTTTCAAAATGTTATGGTGTATAGAAAATGAAAATATAAACATTCAGTAAAATGTTCATGTATTTGCAGTTATTCGTTTTTGAATATCAATAAAATAATAAAACTGCTACATGAGAAATCCAGTGAATATCCAATATTGTAAAAATATGAACTCATCATAAGACGCTCATAAAAATTTAATTGGATTTGCTTGTAAACATTTTTTTTTGATAAAAGTATACAAACTTGTGAATAATCTTGTTTTACATTTTCAGATCTTTAATTAAAAATGAAAAATTTTTATGAAATCTCAACTCAAAATAATATGCTAATTTTTGTGATTTTTCCGTATTTAGTCAAGATTTGAACTTTAAAAAAAAACGTGACTAAGGATTTTTAATATTTTTTAAATGTCACTGTAACAATATAGTAGGAGCTTTGTATTAAATTTTCAAGCATTTTTACTCAAGAAATAAAGTTTTATGGACATTCATAGAAATAAAAACTAATAAAATTGGAAAATAAAAATGTCCCCAAATAGTTAAAAACAAATCAAAATATTTTTGAAATTTTATCGTGTATAGGAAATTCGAATATAAACAACCAGTAAAAATGTCATGTTTATATGTTCATTTGTTTTAGAGTTACACTAAAATCCAAAATCGATTTTGTGGAAAACCGTTTTTCCTTCATTTTTATGTTGTTTTTCCCGACGCTTTTGAAAACTGTTATTTTGACCTCCCGAATGAATCAACTATATTCACTTTCCCATCGAACAAGTTAATGTTGAGAAAATGTATTTTTTAATGTTTTTCAATTGTTATTGTAACAATATATTAGGAGTAATTTATCAATTTTTTCTTTAATAGGCTTTTTTACCAAACAAATAAAATTGTATTAACATTCACAGAAAAAAAATAAAAAAATTTACATTTCAAAACTTAATTTAATAAATTAAAAACTAAAACATTAAAATTTAAATTTAAAAAGACTAATAAAAAGATTAAAAATTAAAAATATTTTAAAGATATTATTATATATAGAAAATGCAAATATAAAATTTTAGAGAGAATTTCATGTATTTATGGTTATCCGTTTTTAAGTTAGTCTAAAAAAACACACCTATATCTTGTCTCAATCGGGTTTTGCATAAAAATTACCTGTCATCCTTAGTTATTTTTTTTAATTTTTCAACTATTTAGAAAAATATTAGAATATTTTACTTTTGACCCCCAAAGTACCAACCAGATTCAATCTTCTGTTAAAAACACGCAGTAAAAATAGAAATTAATGATCAAAATATAAATTTGTATTACCATCCTTTAATGTGATACATAACTTATCATCATTCACCCTAGTATTTTTTAAATGATTCATAAATGACGTACAATGCATGTTGTTGGTGTATGGAAAAAATCCTTGTATTACCAAATCCATCGGTTTTTTATTGGTTAAAATAAACTGAAAAAAAATATGAAACCGTTTTATAATGTGCAATTATAATAAGGGTATAATATTAATATCTCGTTAAGTACGTGTCCGTAATGAATTAATTTGTAAATGTTAAATAAAATGTGACTAAACTATATAAATAAAGAGGTAAATAGAATATGAAATAAGAATAATTAAAAGACGTTTTAAAAATATTTGTTTTCTTATTTCCAAGTGATGAGAAAACTCACAACCACAACAAATTTACTCGCAGAACTGATACCTAAGAGGAGGAATTGGGAATGTTAAGAGAAACAAAGTTAGCTCCTTTCTTCAAATTACAATGAACAAAAAACTAATATTGTAAATCTAACCTAACTTTAAGGTTAGGTATTTGATTTTATACCTTCTTTATATCTATAAGTTCTAATTTAAAAGGCCTAACTCACATAAATCCTCAAATTTGTCCAAATCCTACCACTCTATAGAATTTAAAACAGGCAATCAATACAATATTTTAATTAATGTTTTAATAAAACTAAAAACTAGTAAATTATATAGTAAAACAAATGTACCGTCATTTGATCTTTCTTTCGTAGATCATATTTATTAAACCAATCGATACAAATAGGCATGAATCCATTATCAAAAGAAAATTTGTTGGCTAACACAAAAACTATTATATTTACAACTTTGATTTCAGCAAAAATTGCATCGGTATGGTTAAAACCTATAGGTAAGTAAATCATTGATACCTGCACAAATGTTTTAAAATATATAAATCATATAACACATATTACTTGTAGACTTTTAATAATTAATAACTTACATTGATTAAATGTGTATTCCCATTGTCAGAGTACTTACTAATTTTTAATCGACCATCGTTTATTTGCATTTGCTCAGATGTTGTAAGGTAATTCCAAAACATAGAACCAACTAAACACAATATTTAATTAATTTTCATTCTGCCTTAAGTATAAAGACTTTACCAGAAATTACTATATTTGGAGCGATGATTGTTCCCATACAAATATATTTAATACTGGATTCTGTAGTCAATTGCTGTACCTTAACATTCCAAGGGGCTAGTGCAAATGATGATTCTTCGGATATGTTTTGGTTCTTTATATTTACTCTACCACAATCTAAAATAATATTTGTATAGATGTCTAATATCAGAAACACAATTTATAGATTATTATGCGTAACTCTGGCATCTATTAGTAATTACACAAATATATAAATATTATTATGTGTCAAAAAGCAATTATTTTGTAGTTTTGTACCCATGGTCATATTTGTTCCAAACTCGTATATAGCACACAACTCATTGGTCTCATCTGAACCGTCTGAACAATCCTTAAGACCATCACAAACCAACGGCCATTCGATACACTGTCCATTTGAACAGTTAAAATTATCATCAGTGTTTCTATAATTTTATTCAAATGAGCAACAAATTATTATTTAATAATAATTATACAACTATTAGCAAATATGAAAGCTTTACGAATATAAACAATTAGTATAAAATATATTTAAAGGAGCAAAAAACACAAAAAATAAGTTTTGGATTCTGAGCGGAGCGATGAATGTATTGATTTTATAATGATGTGTGTTTTTTAATTTTTTTTAAATTTTAGATTCTGAGTGGAACGATGAATGTATTGATTTTACAATAATGTGTGTTTTTAATTTTTTTTTTTTTTTTGTTTGTTATCACCTTTTAGGACACTAAAAATGTTTAGATTTACTTCAACAGTATCCTTTCTCATAGGAAAGTGAATCTAGTTGGTACTTTGGGGGATCAAAGGTAAAAAAGCACCGTGAAAAACAAAAGAAAAATTAAGGAAAAGCGGGAATTTTGACGCAAAATCTGTTTTCGAGAAAATCGATTTTGGTTTTTGGTGTAACTCTAACACAAATGAACGTATAAACATAACATTTTCACTAGTTGTTTATATTTGCTTTTTCTATACACGATTAAATTTTAAAAATATTTTGATTTGTTTTGAACTGTTTAGGGACATTTTCAGTTTCAAATTGTATTAGTGTTTTTTTCTATGGATGTCAATAAACCTTTATTTGTTGGGTAAAAAGCTTAAACATTTAATACAAGGCTCCTACTATATTGTTATAATGATATTTGAAAAATATTAAAAATCCTTACTCACAGAGTTGAGAATTCATAAAAATTTTATTTTTTAATCTAAGATTTTAAAATATAATACAAGAATATCCATAAATTTGCTTACATTTATCAACAAAAAAAATGTCTACAAGAAAGTCAAATTAAATTTTTATGAGCGTTTGAAATTCATATTAATCAATATTAATATTTTGGATATTCACTCGATTTCTCATGTAACAATTTTCTTATTTTATTGTAATTAAAAACGAATGACTGTAAATACTTTAAAATTTCACTGAACGTTTTACCCTTTTACGGACCATTTCTAATTTTAATTTTCTTAGTTTTTTTTCTATGAATATCATAAAAATGTTATTATTTGGGTATAAAAGCAGGAAAATTAATTGCAAGGCTCCTGATATATTATTACAAAAGCAGTTGAAAAATACATTCGCACCATATTTTTTTATAAGAATTTAAAGTTCAAATGTTGACAATATTTTGTAGTTAAAAATTTATAAATTGTTCAACTTTTATTGCTAAGGATTGAAAATTTAAAACATGATTCTACGTAAATAGGTTATATATAGATTACTTTATTCACCTTTATATTATCAAATATACTTAGTAATATAATAGGCCGACTGATCGTTTTCGCTCAGAATCGTTTTTCTTATGCAATGATATTATATCATTGAATTCAAATTTAACACCATCCATTACAGCCACCCACATGTAACCTACTGTACAGCAGAGTGGCATCCACTTACCCACCTTTTTTCAGTTTGAAAGTAGTTATGTTCAATTCTAAGAATAATGGTAGAGATTTTATGTTTTTACTCACATAATTCAATAAGTTATGAGTAATTGAAAAAATACGTATGACGTCATTGGTCCCGGCTGATTTTAAATGCCTATCTTAAATGTGTAAAAGTTTCTCGCTTCACTCAACGATTTACCAACGACCAACCTAAATATTTTACTTTTGAAATTTTTTACATATGAATGTGTGGTTTTATGTGTTCAAGACGATTCAAGTAACAGAATTTCAATATAACGTTTAGTTTTTTTAAATATTAAAAATTGTAAAAGAGATATTTGAATTTTGTATTTTATATTTAAATGGCCATGACGCGCCGTTTAACAAAAATATCACTTTAAATATTTAAAAACTAAACGGTAAATCATTGTGTGAAGTAAGGACATTTTACTTTACACGTATAAGATGGGCTATTACGATGAGCCGGGCCAAAGGAATCCCGAAAAAAAAGTCCGGGGAAAAAAAGTTCACGGAAAAAAAGTCCGACAAGAAAATTATTATACGGAAAAAAAGTCCAGTTTGATTTATTGTTTCATAAAAAATATTTAAACTTATTTAATTAATTCAAAATTAATAATATATATGATTGGTATGATCTAATATAATTTAAAACTATAAAGAATTAAGATTTCACGTCGTTATACAATCTACAGAAATAGAAGGTATTAAGGTAAGGTAGATAGAAAAAATATAGAATAAAATATGATAGAAAAATCGTGTACATTAAAAGGCAATAAAGATAGCACTATTAATCTGTATTATAAGATAAAATATGAATGGAAGTTAATTTCTAAAATGCACGAAGAGTTAGGAGTAGATAGAGCTAAAATAGCGTTATAAAAATTAGGTGAAGGGATTCCAACACCAAAAAAAACGTACCGGTGAACGTTTAAAAAACTTATGTTATAGAGTGACCATTGACGAAATATCGGTGGAAGAATTTTAAATTAATATTGGCCATTGCATTTGAAAACGAAATAAATATTAGTTTTAAATTTTAATTATTTATAGTTTTAAATTAAATTAATATTATATATTATACATTTAGTAATTTTATTTTTTTTAAATTGAACCGGACTTTTTTTCCGTATAATAATTTTCTTGTCGGACTTTTTTTCCGTGTACTTTTTTTCCCCGGACTTTTTTTCCGGCTCCCGGTCCAAAAACGTCATGCGGCTATTCTACATTTCTCAATATTTCTCAAAGTAATCATTTTTTTTTTACATCAGATTTTCAACAAATTTTTTATTTTGCCCCAGGCTCCTTTAAGGTACCAATAATTAATTCGATTGCAGAGCATATAAATAAATGTCATATTTAATGTCGGAATCTGATATCGTATTCGAAGTCAAAAGTTTGACAGTAGAAAAAAAATGAGAGGATATAGTAGATACAATTAGTTTCATACATATAAAAAATGTAAAAAAAAAGGGGTTTTCCTGATCGCATAATGACAATGGGTAGTCAGTACTACGAATACTTAATATTAAATATGGATCGTTTATTGATTGAGGTTGCTGAGACTTTAGGGATTACACCTTCCAAGCCACAACCACAATTATTTTCACCACTTATAATAAAATTCATTTAATTTATACTACAGTCACCAACCCTGAGCAAGATGATACAGTTTGTCTTCTTTCGAGTTTTCTGTCACACTGAATGCCGGTTCCTGAAATAATGTTTTGTTATGCTTAAAAACATACGTAAACAATGTTTAGTGGATTAAGATTATTATTTATTATTTTAATCAGCATTTGTGGTTTGAAATCAATAGGATTATAATTATATTATAATCTGATATATATATATCGTGCATTCGTGTGTTATGTGCACGGTGGCATAATTTCAGATAATAATAGTGGGTGGGGAACAACATTTTTAACATCCATTAAAACTTAAAAAGTAAAGCAATGGTTCCACCTACATGCTACATTCTCCACTTACTATGTTTGTCTCAAACTTTCAACTCAATTGCTTTATTATTTTATTTTGAATTTATTATCATAAGGACAAACTGAATTATTGTAACGTTTCTGTTTGTCGTTATCACCGAATAATAAGTAATTGTGTTTTATATTCAAAATTTTCATTTTTCAGTTGCTAATATTATACAAGGTGATTCTTTTATTATGAAACACTCGTTATTTCAAAAAATATTAATGTTTTTGAAAATATTTTTTACATAGTTTCAAGTTGTTTAAAAAACTATATTTCTATTAAAAAATCAAATTTTTAAAAAAATGTTATCCTTATATTATTTTAAGTTTTTTACATTTTTGAATTACAACATAGAGTTTACAATATTTTTCTTTTTATTTTGATAAATAAAAATACTTGGAAAAATATTCTGCTTTGGAATGCTTATATAAATTAATATGCTTTTATGAGTAGATTTTAAATTTAAATATAATGAATAATATTATTATACATGACTTAAAAACATGATTTTTCTATTTATTGTAATATTGTGTACGTACCAAAAATTATACATGAATATATGATATAAGAATATGTCACCTTCATTGCCAATGTTGAGCTGAGACTAAAGCAAATATATTTTTTCAAAATATAATCAATAATATATAATATAAACGTTTATACATAAGTTATGCAAAATGTAAGCCACTATATATTAAAAAATATTTGACTGTACATTTTTTTAAATGTAGGTATAGCAGAATATACTTTAATAATATAACGTATTGTATAGAAAATAACAACACTAGAGTTCTAGGCACACAATGTCCAGACTTCTACAATTCTAAGCTACTATCGCATGATGCTGATATTATATATAGTCCATTTGTTATAATGTACCTTAAACTGTATGCGATCACATGATCGACCAATGGTCAAAGAAAACGATGATAACTATCCTTATATAAACTTGATTATTTATGTTACAAACATAATTAATATATTATAATATAATGTTAAAACATTAATTAAGTTATTTGCGACGGTTTTAGATTAATTTAACTCTACCTAATTCCCTAATCATTTAAAATACCATTTTATCAATTAAAACATTTCATAACTATTATCAGTTCGGTACAACCTTCACTACTTTATACAGCAGTTAGTTGTTTTTTAGACTATAGATGTGATTTAATGTTGTTTTATTAAACCAGTTCAACCTTACTAATGTCAAAGTTCGCTGATAGGTGGCAAAGAAAAATGATGATTTAGCAACTAATATAATGTTACAATATACTACTAACTGCCTCTTACCTGTCATTTTAATTGTAAATCATGTTATTACGTATCTCTATAACATGGTCACAAAGTTACTTATATGTTTTTTCGTGTTAGTTATTACTTATTAGGCAATTTCGAAATGGGAGTTCAACATCCTAGTTTGTGGTCTTTCGTCAACTGTAAGTTTACGAAAAGTACAAGCTGGGCGAGATGTATTTTACAGCAAACTTGAAGCATGTAAGAGTCCCCTCAAAAAATTAAAGACATTTATTGGTGCTGATAAACGTATTTTGAGAATTGTTCAAAGTTATGAAAGATGAAACTAGAACTAAATTATCATTTTTACGTGGTATCGCTCAAATATTTCTCTACATTAATATAAAATATAACTATGAAATGTAATGGACGAATTATAGCAAAGATATTTAGTATAAGAATATTATGATATTGTATTTTAATTTCTGGCGAACCTATAATTATAAGAAAAAAAAGGTGGGTAAGTGGATGTCGCTCTGCTGTACAGTAGGTTACAGGTGGATCACTGTAATGGATGGTGTTAAATTTGAATTCAATGATATAATATCATTGTATAAGAAAAACGATTCTGAGCGAAAACGGTCAGTCAGCCTATGATATTACCAAGTATATTTGATGATATTATTGTGAATAAAGTAATTTATATATAACCTATTTACGTGGAGCCTTGTTTTTAATTTTCAATCCTTAGCTATAAAAATTGAAAATTTTATAAATTTTTAACTACAAAATAATTATTAAATTTGATAAATTTTAACTTTAAATGCTTATAAAAAAAAATTGTGCCAATGTATTTTTAATATTTTTCAACTGCTATTAGAACTATATATCAAGAGCCTTATATTAAATTTTCACGCTTTTTGATAATATTTGATAATATTTGATAATATAAAGGTGAATAAAGTAATCTATATATAACTTATTTACGTAGAATCTTGTTTTAAATTTTCAATCCTTAGCTATAAACGTTGAACAATTTATAAATTTTTAACTACAAAATATTGTCAACAGTTGAACTTTAAATCCTTATAAAAAAATATGGTGCGAATGTATTTTTCAACTGCTTTTGTAATAATATATCAGGAGCCTTGCAATACATTTTCACGCTTTTATACCCAAATCATAACATTTTTATGATATTCATAGAAAAAAAAACTAAGAAAATTAAAATTGTAAATGGTCCGTAAAACGGTAATATAAACGTTCAGTGAAATTTTAAAGTATTTACAGTCATTCGTTTTTAATTACAATAAAATAAGAAAATTGTTACAGAAGTCGAGAAATCGAGTGAATATCCAATATTGTTTAATATGTTCTAAATGAAATAAGTAATAGTTTTTTTTTTCCAAAGACTCAAAAATCTATTTAAAATTTTAGATATAGAGTATAGATAATAATAAGTAATATTCATTACTCAATTGTCATATAGGAATAGGTTTGATAGACTGGTAGGTAAAAAAGGAAAATAAATATTCTTCCAACATTTGAACAGTTCATAAAAACTTGAAGAAGGTAAGAAATTTAGTATTTAAGCATTATTTGAAAATTGAAAAAAATTACACCTAAAATTTTTGTTTTTCAAAATTTACCAATTTACTGAATTTTACGTAAATTTACCGAAAATTTTTTACCGGTAAATTCCACATCTCTAGCACGTAACGCCATATTAAATAAGATAAGAGTAAAAATTTATTCTGGTATTATATGTTATGTATAATCATATATACAAATACAAAAAAAGGTGGACAAGTGGGTGTCGCTGTGCTGTACAGTAGATTACAAGTTGGTCACTGTGATGCATGCTGTTAAATTTGAATTCAATGATATAATATCATTGTATAAAAAAACGATTCTGAGCAAAGACTGTCAGTCAGTCTATGAATTATGATATTTCTAAGTATATTTGATGATATTATTGTGAATAAAGTAATTTATATATTATAACCTATTTTCGTAGAACTTTGTTTTAAATTTTCAATCCTTAAATATAAAAGTTGAACTTTTTTTAAATTTTTAACTACAAAATAATTATTACATATTTTTAAATTTGATAAATGTTGTCAAAATTCGAACTTAAAATGCTTATAAAAAAAATTGTGTTATATTATCAACTGCTATTGTAATAATATATCAGGAGCCTTGTATTAAATTATCACTCATTTTTACCCGACAAGTATAACTAAAATTAAAAAAAATTGAAAATTGACAATGTGCGTGAACATTACAGTGACCCAATTGTAACCTACTGCACAGCAGAGCGACACCTACTTGCCCAACTTTTTATATTATTTGTACTATGGACATAAATAGGAGTGGGCACTCCGAGCCCAAACTAAATTAATATAACATTTTAGGCACCATGAATTTATGTTTGCTATCGAGCCCGATCTTCCTAAGGACCTCCTTGGTGGAGAGCTATACTTACTTGGTATTCATTTTTAGTATCGTGTGATGGCTACAAACACAATATAAACAAACGTACACAAACAAGTTATTCCTACAATTGAATATTATCATAAATAATAAATATACTGGCTAAAGAATATGCTACCTAATAATTATAACTTTCTTATTAATGATATTTTTTATCGTTTTAATTTTTTTCAAAAAACATTTGTATAATATCCATCAGTTTTTACTTTCGTTTTTAATATTTATAATTTTCCGATGACTGCTGTTCTAATTTTTAATTTCTATAAGTTTTCCGATGTTCTTTTAAGCTTTATTTAGTTTCTTTTCTATCGTGAAGTATAATTTATTTTTGCCAAAATGCTAAGAGGTATATCCGGATATAGTATCTACCGTTGGATCGACATTTTCAACGCAAGTTATCATGCCAGAGAATGCTGCCTTCAGTGTTGAGCCGAGATAAATATAATTTTATCTAGATAAAGATAAAGATAAAAATAACTTAATTATTTATTTATCTAGATAAAGATGAAAAAAAATTTTTTTTTATCTAGATAAATTATCGGATAATTTTTTTTTATATTGGTTTATGGAACTCTCTGTAAGCTCGTAGAAATATAAAATAACTTAATAGTATGTTATCAAAAATGTCGATGATTATTAGTAAAAATCACCTACTTAATAAATTACCTACTTAAATTATCTACCTATAAATTTTAATAAATAAAAGCCGTTTATTAAATTAAATTATCTGGATAAATTCATCTAGATAACAGTGATTTTTATCTTAGATAACTGTGTAAATTAATAATCTCTGTTTATCTAGATAGGATAAAAGGTAAAAGAATATTTATCTAGATAGACTCAACACTGGCTGCCTTAATGATACCTCACTTTTTCCTTAGCTCCCTTAACTGAGCCGAAATTACATAGTCTAATGATATGTTTAACATGTTTAGAGGATGTAATCAGTGGTGTATTGGTAAATAAATTTATGGGTATACGCACCTAAAAGTAGTTGAATATACCTATATATACGATATACCTACCTTAAAAATTTTCTCGCTCCGCTCGAAAAATCATTACACTTAGTATTTAATAATCTTGTACTACTTTATTACAAACACTTACTCTTCATGTGTATATGTATATGCAGTGACGTATATACCCCCCTATATACGCCCCCCAGTTCACCCTATATTCACCCCCAACCATAAAATTAATTCATATATACTCAGATACTCCACTGTGTGTAATATGTACCAAGTATCAATGTATTATTTTTTTTTAAATTGATTCAATTCATATATATCATAAATAATACAATTTTTTATTATCAAACTTTAAAAAAATTGTACAGTAAAATACTTATATGTTATGTATATAAAACAATAAACAACTATGTTAATAACATATCAAAATTTAAATATTATTATATAAATCATTTTAAAGAATTAACAATTGTCCATAAACTTCATTAATGGTTTTAGTAGCAGAATCTAATGTATAGACAACATCATTATTGACTGTAACTTCCTGTAAATATAATTAAATAGTTTCATATTTGATATTATAAACTTAAAATATTACTAATTATTAGTAATTAGTAACATTGTTAGAATAAACTATCACTGACCAATAAAATAAACAACAATTAATAAATTTAAACTAATTTTACACACAGAAATAAAGAACTTATATTAGGTACTGTTTAAACAAAAATCTTAAAAGGCAGTTTTAATGTAATTCTTGTCAGTTATGTAAATTAATAAATTAATTATAATAGGTTACATTAACAATTTAATAACTTACTTTTTTACTTTCTGACAGATTATTAGTTATTGCAACTTCATCATCAGTTGGTGTTGGTTTATGTTTTTTCGTCGACGGCACAGAAAAATAATTAGTGATTTTTTGTGAAGTAGCGGTACGATTATTATCCATTATCGATCATATAATATTATAATATATTTATATATAAAATATTTTACAAAATTAATAGAATTAATATAATAAGAAACTAATAGTTCGATTTTATAATTTGGTTATTGGATGACAAGTAATAACACAATAAATCAACAATAATTATTTTATTATTATTCCAATTTGTCATTATCATTTAGTTTGAAATTACGTATGTTTATTGTTTTATATTATCAATAATCGTACACGATTTTTTGACTATGGATCTATTTTTAACTATTAGATTAACCATACACGTCACACCGCGACCGATTCAGTGTAGGTAATAGGTATACACGATAAAGCAGTGGTTTACAATATATTTTTGAAACTTAGTAGGTACACAGTTTGGGAACCGCTGTACATTGATTGTATATTATACGCTCGGCAGTTTCCGATCGTCTTCGCAAGAACTCGTAGTAGGGTAAAATTTAATTATTATTTTTAAGTTTTTACTTTTGTTTGGTGATAATATGACTAAATTGTCTGATGATAAATTAGAAACGTGCGTATACCCATAAAAGACTAATTTTCTTAAAGGTATACGCATAAATCCAAAAATAGGGATCCGGGTATACGACGTATACCCGCGTATACCCTCCAATACACCACTGGATGTAATACACGCATGTGTAATTATTTTATCAGTTACAGTATTAATTACTTATGATAAACCTTAATTTAAATGTTTAATTTTTAGCATTGGATAATTAAAATAGAAATTAAACAAACTATATATTTGTAGCTATGTACAAAAAATAACTTTAAAATGTTCGTTATAGTTTACCATTTAATAAAACATTCAAAAACTATAAGATAAATAAAATAAATCAATTAATACACAATATAACAAAATACGAAATAATGTATATATTGTATCAAAGAAAAATCATGAATGCTAATGACTTTTAAAATTTCGAGGCCTATTATAATGGCTGCTACTCCTGCTGAAGTATGTAAAAATGTCCTTGTCACTGCGACTATGGTCCAGGAATTGGTTTCGGGGCTGTAACATTCAATAGAATGCACAAAAAAAGTTTCGTTAAGTCCGCAGATGACATACAATAAACCGTTTAATGCAACTTCTATATTGAAAATTAAGTTAAATTCAATATATTATTTAGAATAAAACAAAGTTTTCATAAAATAATTCTACGAAAAGTTACCTTTGAGGCTTAAGCATGTCCAAAATAGTGCTCCAAACTCCCGTACTTGGTCTGTATGCTTTAACACTACTTAGAGTTTTTGATCCATCTTTACCACTCACAGCATACAGTACACCGTCTAAAACACCTACTCCAACACCATCGCGACATACAGACATTTTTGTGACTGGACTCCATCTATCAAGACTGGGATGATAACATTCAAGAGTGTTTAAGGTCTGTGATGATTTATTATGTCCTCCTACCCAAAAATTAAATTTATACAAATTGTGGCGGAATAACACAAGTCCTATAATATAATATTATTGCCTAAAGTTTTTAATAAAAGTAATTAAGTACAACAGTACATATTTATGAAAAGTTTAATAAATACAATACTATTATTTTTAACTACAAAAATGTATTTTTTAATCATTAATTTGCGTATCAAATTATATTTAAACTTGAAAACTATAAGCAAATAAAAATCGATCTTGAAGAAGTATAAATAAATTATTGTTTAATAAAAATTAAAAAAAAAACAAATTAATCAAAATAAAAAAATCAAGATATATTCAGTGTTTAAAATATAAATTTGATAAAATTGAATTACTTTAATACATTTTGTATTGTAGTTTTCAAGCATTTTCAAACATTAACAATATTAATAACTTATAAGTTCTACTAAGATTACTAATTTCATTAAGTTTTGAATAAATCTGTTACTACAATGAAATTGAGTTTTGGTACCTTCTATATTGTAAGGTAGACTTCTCGATCATTGAAAATGAATCAGTCTCCGTTGAAATTATTAAACCATTGCATTTTGAGGTTATATAACCAAATATATTTTATATTAGTATATTAGTTATTAATTATTATCAATTTAAAATGTTAATCTATTGACATTTTTTATTTTATGGATATTAAATTCCTTGATTTTTTATCAGAAGAATTGTATTATTTCAATCACAATTGTTATTCTGACAAATTTAAAATAATTAAAAATAATATTAGTTTACTGCATATAAAATATTATTCAGGACTCCTACCCCGTAGTAGGATCTTGCAGTATACATACTAGATATCATACGCCATTCTTGAGTATTGTTGTCAAAAACTTCTGCATAAGATAATGAATCATCGATAATATTATATCCGCCGACCTTAAATGTATTATATTATGGAACTTAACTTTAATGAGTTTGAAAAACACCAAGCACTGCGTATCCAATAAAGACGCTGTGTGCCAGTACGACGTTGTTACAGCACCCGGGCAGGTAATTTGGTTTTGCGTAAGAGGGAGAGGGGTAAAATTTTTTATGGAGGGTACAAATGGGTGAAAATCGGGTACAAAACAATGAGATATGTAAGGGGGGTTTGTCGATTTATGGGCGTTAAGACGACCTTGCAAAAACTTTAATTTGACTGGATTTTAACTTTAATAAAACTTATATAGAACTTAACTTTAATAAAACCTATATGGAACTTACTTTTAATTTGACTGGAACTGAACTTAAATATTACTTATATGGAACTTAACTTTGATTTGACTGGAACTTAACTTGAATAAAACTTATTTGGAACTTCACTTAAACATCTCTGGAACTTAACTTTAATTAAAAAACTTATTTGGAACTCAGCTTTGATATTACTTATATGGAACATACCTTGACTAAACCTATATGTAACTTAACTTTAATTTGACTGAAACATATTACTACCATTGTTATGGACGTCTCCAAAACCGAGTTTGTTCGCTAATAAGAAATACGTGGTGTATGAGTTATCACTAATACTTTATTAATATAATCAGTTGTACAGAATACTTAGATTTAAATAATTAGACTTAAAAGATTAACAGAGGTTCTGCTCGATGGTCTGACAGTACTACACTAACTCTTATACAGACAGCGGGGCTCGCTCGGGCTTAAAACTGTCCACACAGCGAATTCCTTTAGCCCGTGTGACTCTGCCTGTTCACATATTAATATGCTTACACACTATTCTATATTATACTATTACTATATATCATACTGCGTATAGCATACAGACAGGGGTTCACAACCCCCCCCCCCCCGGACTACATGAAACATGGGGGTCTAATGATCACCATGTTTCACTTCATCCGTGAGTTCCGATGCTCTGAAGCTTTCAGAATTTGTAGAGGAGTGTATGGGTTGCACACATTCTGCTACTTCCGGTCTTTAGAGTCGGGGTAGATTACACTTATATTTAATCAACATGTACAGACTTACTGTTATTATTAACATGACAATAATATAAACTATAACAAAATTATGGTCTGGATTTACAAATATTTTGGTATCGTTGTACATTTTAGATAATTCTTTCAGTTTTTCGGCATCTTCAGCTAACTGATTAAAATTTTTAAAATATTGATTTGTATCTATTTGCTCGGGGACATGACTGTTAATTAATTCTGGTATTTTTAACATTGCGTGCAGATTTGGATTTTCCAGAACGAAATCTTTATGAATTTCTGATGATAGGGTTCTCGATGGTGTTAAGATCAGATTTTCTGTATATATAACGTAATTATCGGAAATTTGAATTTTTCCTGTACCCGTTAGTAGAATTCTGCTAGAGCTTTGTGAGCATGTTACTGTCACTGCCTGCGAAATGCAATAATATAACCACGCGTTTTGCAGATAAAGCTTATGCCAGAATGTAGTATTTAGGCTTAGATATTTAAAATTACACGCTCCTATCGTTTGATACGGAGAATTGTACAAAGATACCTCACAATTTTCCTGGTGTATAAATTTACTGATTGCCTCAGGATTTACACATAACTTAAAAGAGAACAATGTTTCACATTTTTCATACTGATTTTCGGTTAGACTAAAATGATATTCATTAGTATCGCTTATTGCCAAGTACTGAGCTTGTGGTTCAATGATTACTATATTACCTTTATTTGTAGGTATCGGAAGTGGAATATTATGAAACAGGTTAAACCGAAGGTTTGACAATCAGGGTATACGGGTCACAAATACGAGATTCTGTTGGATGTACACTACGCTTAACTTGGATGTTCTGAATAATTCAGGAATTGATAAATGAGATTCAGTTATAGGTAGCTCTAGTGTAGACGGTAATGTCAGTTGTATTTGTTTAAGTTCGTGAATCAATTGAGATGGGGGGTAGACATTTGTATGCATCAATCCATTTAATGCTGAGTTGACAATGGATTGCAGGTTTTGAGTTTTCCAAGGGAATTGGTTTAGAAAAACTGTCAATATTGCAGTGTGCTCCAGGGAGGTGTTTTGTATTTCCAATATATTGATTGTTGCCACAGAACGCCTGGATTGTTCTTCTATTTTGTTTATATTTTTCTGCAATTTTTGATCATCTGCTAGTAGTTCATGCATGGTAGAATTAACATTATTCATGACTGAAGAGACTATGCGTATTTGTTCCTGTGATAGATGAACATGTTTATCCTCGGAATGTGCTAGATCTTCAATGTTTTTCTAAAAGAATTCTGAATCTTGATCAGATCAAACTCCAAAAAGAATGTTTGCTAGCCTTCCTACTGCATTTATCAACCCGCGGGGTTGTCGATTTGGATGTTCAGAAGTTCTGTGGTTTGACCCAAGGATTCGTATGACAGAATTGAAATTTGATTCAATTTCTTGCATGAACGGAAACGTGGATTGTATGAAATCCGTACACGCACTAGTTAAGATCGAGTCCTCTCTTTTTTTCAGTTGAATACAAACGTCTCCCGTTTGATAATGGAATTTCTGGAGTATTTGGTACTTCATGTAATAAGTTGTCAGATTTACGTAAGTGATGAAATCCCAATTTGTGTAAGATATGCGAAGAGGTCCCATTGCTTCAAAGTATAAGCCTGATGAGTTCTGGAATGAAGTAACTTGAAAACGTCCGCTCTGAGAGTTTGAAAGTCCACAACATAACAGTGAGATTCTGAAACACAATTTAGATTTCATTCTTGAAATTTCTTCAATAGATTTTTGTGCAATTTTACATGTTTATTTTTTTTTAATATGGTCACATTCAGAGAGTCTGTATTAGTTTCCACCACTGTGAATGGTCCTAACCACTTGGGTGCTAATTTTCCTTTACTTGATATTTCTTGCACTATGACTTTATCACCTACATTGATTTGCAATGGTACTGCAGTACGATCATATCGCTCCTGCGATTTGTGTTTTGATTTCATTTGTTGCTCTATTACCATCTGATGCGTTTCTTGCATAAGACGTTTCATTTCATATTGGTAGTCTTGATAGTTATACTGAAGTTCTGACTTACGACTTAGAAAATTTGGTATTGATAACGGATATCCATACACGACTTCATGTGGTTGAAACCTTGTGGAGGTGTGTACTGAAGAATTATGACAGTACATGGCATAAGGAACATATACATCCCAGTTTTACGGATTTTTTCCAGAGTAGTTCCGCAAATATTCACCAAGGGTTCTATGACTTCTCTCTAAACTACCATTACTCTGAGGATAATACGGAGTAGTTGATGTTTGAGAGATCTTCAAGAGTTTGCATACTTCTTTAAAAACCTTACTAAGGAATTCGGTTCCACAGCCCGTCACTAGTGATTCTGGTTGTCCATGCAGACATACAAATTGAGTAACAAAATGCTGTGCGACGGTGTTTGCTTCATGATCCTTCATGGCACACGCCCAAGTGAACTTTGAAAAATCATCGATCAGAGTTAATATATACGAATACCCGTGGTAAGACTTGTTGAGAGGCCCTACGATGTCCATGAATACTTTTTCGAATGGTTTCGAAGCAGTAGTTGTTATCACCATAGGTTCCCTGATGGTCTGGTTTGGAGTTTTGTTGATCTGACATACAGGACATTTCTTTATGTATTTCCGGATTTGTGCTCTCATGCCCTGCCATTGGTATTGTTGTGCAATTTTGTTGTATGTACGCGTTACACCTTGATGTCCACCAAGAGGATTTTCATGAAATTCCTGGATGATCTGCAGTTTGCTATCTGCCGTTAACTCATCGCGGGTGTATATCTGAATATACACAGGAGAGTCACGGAAGATATACCTTAATATATTTCGTACGACTTCCCACTTCAGTCCATCTAGGTCGCAACCTAGACGTGGACAAGCGAGCTGTGTAACTTTATACTTGACACAGATTGACTTGAGGTTCTGCAGACTTTGAAAGAGAATTTCATAACTTGTTCTTTGCCAGAAAAATTATTTTGTGATTATATAAAACACCTGATGATTGTTCACATTAATTGTTGCAATCTCTGTTATTTGGCATTTTTGTCGATGGAATTCATTAACTTTTCCAAATCGGTTTCGGAATTTGAATGCAATTCCTTTTCTCGATTTAAAATCTGCCGATACACAATGAGCTAATGAGATTCCAACATCTACGGAAAACAGATCTCCTGTTTTCTCGGCAATGTTCTTCGTAGGACCCAGCTTAGTTTCATCTGCTTTCAGAAATGCTTGATAACCAACATCACCTTCGCCCTTCGATTCTAAGTCTAGGTGTTCGTTATCTACTAATTGTAAAGAGGTTCCTTGAGTTTCTGGAGGTTCTGACTGGTTATGATGTCCCAACGAGGTTTGAGCTCTCGTTGTTACTATTTGAATACGACTCAGTGCGTCTGCATTGGTATTATTCACTCCTGGTTTGTAATGAATAGTATACTGGTACTCTTCAAGCTTCAAACGCCATCGAGTTAAACGTGATCCCGGGTCTGTAATATTGAATAATCAAACCAATGCACGATGGTCCGTTAAAATGCTGTCCAAAAAGGTACGGCCTAAATACTTTTATTCCCCATACAATACTAGTTAGCTCTTTTTCCGTAGTGTTGTAGTTGATTTCAGCCTTGTTTAGTGTCCTTGATGCGAAGGCTATTGGTAAGTCCTTTCCAATAGGTCCTTGAGACAGAATACAGCCTATAGCGTAGTTGCTTGCATCACACGTTAGATTAAATGGCTTCTGGAAATCTGGGTATTGTAGAATCGGAGCTTGAGTGAGGAGGTTCTTCAATGTTTCAAATGATTCTTGACATAAATCGCTCCATTTATAAGGAACGTCCTTTTTTAACAATGAGGTCAGTGGCTTAGCGATCTGCCCGTAGTTTCTGATGAATCTTCTGTAGTAACCTGATAGTCCTAGAAAAGACTTGACCTCTTTCACATTTCTCGGAATTGGAAATTGTTTCACACAACTTATTTTCAGAGAATCTGGCTTGACTCCTTCGTCAGTGATTTGATGTCCGAGATAATTAACTTCTTTTCGGAGAAATTCGCACTTCAGTGGTTGAAGTTTGAGATTATATTAGGGGAGTCTCTGAAAAATCTCGGTGATTTTCTGTGAATGATCATTTAAATCTTTTGCATAGATGATGATATCATCTAGATATACGAATGCTTTGATTCCATTTATACCGATCAAAACTTTATTCATGAGCCTCTGGAAGGTCCCTGGAGCTCCCTTCAAACCAAATGGCATTCGTTCAAATTCGAAATGTCCCCGGTCTGTAGAGAACGCCGTTTTACTACGGTCGGAGTGATCCATCAAAATTTGGTGGTACCCATGGGCTAAATCAAAGGTACTGTAATATTTTGACCTGCCTAGTTGGTCCAAAATATTCACAATATTTGGAAGTGGGAAAGCATCTCCTATCGTGACCTCATTCAGTCGGTGAAAATCCACACAGACACGGTATTTAACCTGGCCATTGACGTCGGGTTTCTTCGGGACTACTAAGAGTGGAGCGTTCCAAGGTGATTCACTAGCTGTAATCACACCTTCCCGTTCGAGGGCCTCCATTTGGTCCGTAATTTCCTGTCTATGCCTTTGTGGTAACCGGTAGGGCTTCACGTGAATTGGTGAAACCGTTTCTGAGGTTTTGATCCTGTGCGTCACCGCTGTAGTTGCTGATACTCGATCTCCTTCTAAAAAGAATATGTCTGAGTAGTCTTGACAGATGGCCACTAATGATTCCTTTTCTTCAGAATTCAGATGATCGGTTCTAAGTGCTCCTTCCAGTTGTTTCAGTCGACTACTGCTTGCATGAGGTTCTTCCTGTCGATCCGTGACTTGTACCGAATGGATCAAAGCTTCCCTGAACTGCTCGTGGACCAGTTCCTTTAAATTTGGCATCTTTAGCCTAATCGCTTCTTCAGTAGGGTTGATGAATGTGGCTAACACCCTTTTGTTTTGTACTTTTGTTACGGCGATGCTGCAAGTGACTGATTTCGTGATATCTTGACATTCGATTATGATGATTTCGTCTTCTGCGTGATTCCCTGCTTCTATTCCTACAAGGGTTTCAGTGCGGGGTTGTAGCACTATTTCAGCCCCGTCAGGAATGATAACTTCATTAGTCTGATAATTCAGAATGATTTTGTTTTCCACCATAAATGGACGTCCAAGGATAACATCATTGGGGATCGGGAATGCAGAATGGATTACTTGGAACATTGCAACTATAATTTTATCCTCGATATATAGTTCAAGTTGTGTTTGTCCCAGTGTGTGTACTATCTGGTCATTAATGCCCTTCAGGTGATATATAACGTCTTCATACACGATTGTCTGATCCGCGAGAGAAGATATTTTTATTAGATTAAGGTCACTCCCAGAGTCTAGAAGTAGCTTTGATTTTTTGCTGATGGTCTGTTCGATATAGCAGGTTAGATGATCTTGATCTAATTCTGCTTTGAAGTAGAGGATTTGGCGTTGCCAGTGTTTTTTAACTCGCTCACCGGGCACCCACCGCTTGCGGCCGGTTGCTGCTGGTTTTCCTGCTGGTTGCCTTCCTTTTTGGAGTTTATATAATTCCTTTTACGACAATCTTTCAACAGGTGTCCTGGCTTTTTACAATTGTTGCATTCAATGCTTCTAATTTGTGCCGTTGTGGAAGAAGGTCTTGAGTTTGTCGTTGTCGGTTTGCTCCTGCGATCCTTTGCCATATTACAAACTTTATTACAGTGAAAACAAGTGGGTTTCTTCGTGGGTTGGTGTGGCGCTGCATATAGTTTCTATATCGCTTCTTGTTAGTTTCTGACCCGTTCTTCTTCCCTTGCTGCTTGTATGGCCTTGTCTAAAAAAAACGGATTCCTGACCTTGATGAAGTCTTTTAGAGGTCCTAGTCCCTCTACGAATACTTGAATGCTTTGCCTCTTGATACTTGCTCCTAGCGCTTGAGCTACCTTCCAACTGTGCCCACTCGTCTCTTGCTCTATGATAAGTGTTTGGAGTTGCTCAATCCTATTTGCGTAGTTAGTTACGTCTTCTCCGATTTTCTTTCTGGTTGAATACAATTCTGAGAATAGGTAAGTGGTCGTCCTCTGCGGTTCCAATGCAGATTTCAACGCTTCCTTTAGTTCAGTCGAATGTCTTATTTCCTTAAACTTGACTGCCTGACGGGCTTTCCCTGTCAGTCTAACTTGGATACCTTGGAGAAGTCGAGCCTGTACATGGTCATGTGCGCATGCTAACGCAAACTCGCATTTTTCCAAGAATATCTCCAATTCCCCCTGCTTGTCTCTACTGAACGAGCCTGGCAAGAGTTTTAGAGCGGCCTCCAGTCCTATTGTCTCTCCTCTTGATCCGAATGAATATCGTACACCGGATGGATCTGGATTTTCTTCGATTACTTGAGGATTTGTTATCGTTTGAGTGTCTGCATTTGATGGTCCTTCAGAATTTACCATGTCGCTTTGCTGGTCATTACCGGTACCACCCTGTGTTTGAGCTGTTTCCTGAGTACCTGGGTTCATGGTTTGGTCACTAGAGTAAAGAGGAGGGGATGTTATATTTTGATCTAAAAGATTATCTTCAATGGATTCGTCTAGGATATTAAGGTTGAGTCGATATTCTGTTTCCCCCAAAACGGTATCTACTTCCCCCAAAGTTACTGAGACGTTATGTATTAACTCTGAATTATGGTCTATTAATACGCCAGTTCTGATGAAGATGTTATCAGTACTGATATTCCCAATAGAACGTTCGGATGTCAGATTTTCTGGATTTGAGAATCGTATTAGTAAACTTACACAAGGGGTAGGACTTGGCGGTACTATTGGATTACTCGATTCGTTATCTGAATTTGGGGTTGACCTATCCGAATCGTTTTCGCTTTTCCCCTCATTAACTACTTAGCTACTTGACTGATACTTAATAAATTGCTAAATTGACATGCATAAGTGTGTGTATTTACATTCAATTATACAACACTGCTAAGGTTAACTACGATATTAATATTATATTAATACAATACTACGGATTTATGATTCTGAATCATACATTTAAAAAAAAAATAAAGAAAACGTACTTATCAGTTAATACGGAGTGCAGTACTGATGACCTATCATTTAATCAAAATACGGTTACAGTTTTTTTTTTTCTTTTTAAATATAAATTTGTTTATTTTTACTCACAGTATCGCAATTACAATGATCCTTGCCATGATTTTTTTTTTATATTTACTGATTTTTTTTTACTTCTACGGGATGCTCTGGATGGTCTGCACGGGTTTTCGGCTTGGCTTGAATCGAATTTCTTGACTGTTAACGACGACTTTCCTCTTCGACTGCGCTTGTGGAATCGAAGTTCGCTAGCCCCGAAACTGCTGGCGCGGGACCACTACACCCTGTAGTGGGTTTCTATGATAATACTAGTATAGTATAATTTTATTTCACGTGTCAATGAACACGGCGCACTCGTGTAGTATATTTATATAAATAATATATACTACTATAGCGACGACCTGTGCGAAATATTGACGAAAACTGAGAGCGCGCGTAATATTAACGTATATGATAATACGATATATATATATTATATATACGTAATACGACGGCGGCGGCCCACACTGCTTGATACTACTAGACGGCAGTATTTGTTTACAAACACGACGTTACGGCGACTATATTCTGCCGTCACTATATTATAATATATATGTATTTATACACACGGCGGCAGCACAGACGTTCGGTTTCGTTAGTACGCACGGCGGATGCGTGCGTGCGTAAGTGAATGTCGTCTGATTCGGCGGCACTATCGACACGGCGGCGGCGGCGCGTGCATTATGATATATTATAAGTCGTTTTTGTGTGTGTCAATAAATTGACCTTCGATTTCAGCGGTAACACGTACAACGGACGCGGCGGCGTTAATGCTCGTATTACGGGATCGCGTTCGCGTGCGTGCGTGCGCTACTAACCATTCGTTCGGGCGGCGCTACTGCGTGTTTCCTCTCATTGTCTTATACACTAGAGTTCCTGTACACCTCGATGTTTTGGATTTTCTGGACACTTCGGATTTTCTTCTTCAGATTTTCTTCTTTAGATTTTCTTCTTCAGATTTTCTTCTTCACTTAATTATATTAAAAGCATAGATTTACTTTAACTCGAAATCACACAACATTTACTAACTTATTGTTTACCGAACTGGAATCTACGGATCCCACCGCTGCCACCAAAAATGTTATGGACGTCTCCAAAATCGCGTTTGTTTGCTAATAAGAAATACGTGGTGTATGAGTTATCACTAATACTTTATTAATATAATCAGTTGTACAGAATACTTAGATTTAAATAATTAGACTTAAAGATTAACAGAGGTTCTGCTCGATGGTCTGACAGTCCCCCGACTTACCCCCCTCGCATTGGTCAATTACATAATACATTTGAACATTTTAAGCATAATTAATAATGTCGGTTTCATGAGCCGACCGGAGTCAGACGCTCTGGATGTCTCGTTCCTTTGTCCGCTTCTCGGGCCGACCTAAGTCCGCCGCCCTGGTAATCGCATTCTTCTGTCCTGGAAGTCCTGCGATGCTGTGATCGCCGTCCCTCCCTTAGTGTCACAAGTGAGGGGATGAAGAACGTGGTCGGTGACACTTCCGACGTTTCGCATTTCGCGAATCGAATGGAGAGTGAGGCCGTCACGTTCTTCATCTTGCGTTCCGGGAGGCCGGGTGGCTGGTTAGCCGTTGGCCTAGTCTTCCCTCTCGTCACATTCTTTCGACGACATGATTGTCTCGATCATGGCGATGAGCTCCTTTTGGTTTATCACTGACTGAGCGAGAAGCCTGGTCTGAGATGGTGGGTCGTCGGGTAGTGCGTCTGATCAGGGAAGAACAGCAGTTCCTCGACGTCTTCTGCGACGGGGGGTCTCCGGAGGATCTCGACCATCTGAGAGCGGTTGTCTATCCATCTCAGACACACGAACAACGTGTGTTCCGCCGTGTCGTTGGGATCTATGCAGTAAGCACAGTACCTGTCGTCAGCCCGCTTGAATCTGTGCAGGTAGCTCCGGAGAGTGTCCGGAGAGTGCCTGCGTTAGCCAAAGGTGAGGCTCATTTTTGGTTTCGCTAGCCACCGGCCGATGTCGGGCAGCAACTGGTGCGTCCATCTGCGTCCGACGGCCTCCGGAGTGGCTGCTGACCGGTCCCATCTCGCTTGCCAGGAGTTTATGGATATTTTCCTCTCCTCGGCTTTGGTCGCGGCCGTTGTCTTCGGTCCTAGTTGCTCCGCTAGCCGATCCTTCACTCTGGCCCGTTCGTGGGTGAGGAGGTCTGCCGGCAGCATAGACGACAGTCCTGATGACGCGTCGGCGGATATCGTCCTGTAGCCTCTTATGGTGCGGAGGGCGGTGGTCCTCTGAGACCTGGCCATGGCGAGGCGATTTTCGCAGTTTAGTCCCTCGGACGGCCCAGACAGGGGAGGCGTATAGCATCTTACTGTTTGCGACCGACCCGAGTAACGCTCTCTTGCTTTGAGATGGCCCACCGATGTTGGGCATAAGCCTGCCTATGGCGAGCGCTGATTGAGAAGCCTTGAGGGAAGCCTGATGAACGTGTTTCGTGTTTTTTTACGCCGAGGTACCGCATGGATGGTTTGATTGGGATCGCGTGACCTTCTACGAACAGCTCCGGGTCGACGTAAATGTTCTTCCACGTTAGGACAACGGCCTCAGTTTTAGCATGGGCTAGCTTCAGTCCGATGCTCGTCATCCAGTCTGAAACCTTTTCCAGCACTGGATTGAGTAAGGTTGCTGCTAGCTTTCCGTTGCGGGCAATGCCTAGGACGCACACGTCGTCGGCGAAGGCCACCAGTTGGACGCCCGACGGTGTCTCCAGATCCAGGAGTCTCCATAGCAGTTTGTCGTAGAAGACGTTTCACAGGACTGGTCCGAGAACCAAGCCCTGGGGGACGCCGCGCGTGACGTTCCTGCTGAGCAGCGACTGGCCGACCTGGAGTTTCTACCGTCAAAGTACGATCGTATGGTGTTGTTCAGATATGTGGGGATCTGACTTGCTCGTAACGCGGCATCGATTTTCCTCCATGGCGCGGTGTTAAACTCGTTTTTCCCGTCTAGCAAGACAGCCACGCATATGTCCCGATGCTGGACGACGAGCATGGCTGCACCGTGAGCGGCTTGGAGCACTCGCTCGATTGCGTCGACCGTCAACCTGCCGTTGCGGAAGCCGTACTGGTTTTTGGACCGCTGACCTGTGTCGACGATATGTTGGTTGAGCCTGCCGAGCACCAGGCGCTCTAACAGCTTGCCGGCCGATTCGAGCATGCACAGGGGCCTGAAGCTCGATGGTTCGTCTATTGGCTTGCCGGATCGTTTGTGGAAGAGCACCAGTCTCGCCATCTTCCAACGTGCTGGAAACTCTCTGCGGGCCAGGCACGCGTTGAAGGTTTTTAGTAAAACCTGAGGACGGAGTCGCGATACGTGAAGTAGGACCTCGTTGGGTATGCCGTCGGGCCCCGTAGCCTTATCCGCTGGTAGTCTTTTGCAGGCCGTGAGGATTTCGACCATGGTAAACTCGTGGCCTTGTGTTTCGTGGACCCAGACTGTTGGCGGGGATCCGGGAACAGGTGATCGGCTATGGCTGCTTCTCTGCAACGTGCTTCGATCCCTGGACGACTTCGGCCTATCTTCTTGGTGACCACCTTGTAGGGAAGTCCCCAAGGGTCGTCATCGACGGCTTTGCAAAGCTCTGCCCAGCTATTGGACTGCACGTCCCGGATGGCGTTGCGGAGCTCCTTCCGTTTTGAGGTGTAAGCCTCGCAGTGGGCGTCTACGGTGTCTTGGAGGTCGTGCCTGCGCGAGGACCGTTGTTGCGCTCAGCGCAGCTTGATGGTCGAGCTGCAGAGGGTGGTCAAGTCGCGTTCACCCTAGATAGGGCAATGGAAGTGGAAGACATCAGTGGCCCCGTCCCCAGAGGCTGGTCCTACCGTCAACTAAACCCCGGTGCCTTAGCTGCATATCTCGCCACTACCGCTGAACCCATCGTACGCGGCGAAACCACCGCATCAGAGGCAGCCGACTTGCTTATCAAATACCTAGAGGTAGTGGCGCGGTAGTGGCGAGATATGCAGCTAAGGCACCGGGGTTTAGTTGACGGTAGGACCAGCCTCTGGGGACGGGGCCACTGATGTCTTCCACTTCCATTGCCCTATCTAGGGTGAACGCGACGTAGCGATGGTCACTGGCGGAATACACCAATCGTGAATAGCCCCCGGCGCGATGAGGCGGGAGAATGTAATGTCGATTACTGATTCGGCGTTTACTCTGCAGTAGGTGGGAGTGGTGCCTACGTTAGCGACGAGAAGATCCAGGCTGGCTGCCAGGTCTGCCAGTCGGTCGCCTCTTTCGTCATTCCGAGCTGACCCCCACTCTTGAGACCAGGCGTTGAAGTCGCCTCCTACCACTATGGCAAACTGTGGGTCGGCTGAGCGGACGGAACCTTGGATATCCGAGAGTAAGGCTTGGAAGTTTGCTTCGGAATCGTCCCGGGAGGTGTAACAGCTATATATCCTGAGGCCTTGAGTCTGGATCCATGCATAACCTCGACCGGACCCCGTCGACCCGGGGGTGAAGTCAGCCGACGCCGTGAGAGCGACTGCGCAGGAAAGGTCATCGCTGACTACCCATCTGACGCCGTGTGCACTGTGCAGGGCTCCAGTTGTATTCCGATACAAGAAGTACTTGAGCGTCGTTAACAGCGGCGGTCTGCTGGAGCAGACTCTGTGCTGTGGAGCTCCAGTGGAGGTTTATCTGAAGGAACGTGATCATCTTCGGTTGGTAGAGGCGTTCATCTCGGCGATGGCTTTCCTGCGAGCTGCGCAAGCACTGGTATCACGTCATCGACGTCACGTGTGTTCCCATGCCCTCGAAGTTGATGTCGGTGCCCCTGACTTCGTGCAGTGTGTCAGCGTAGGTCCGACCTTCGAGGACCTTGACGAGCACGGCTACTGGTCGAGGGCGGGCTTTCCTGGCGGGTTGCGTTCTGTGGGTGTTGGCTTTCCTCGCGGGCCTCTACGGATCTTATTTTTCTTCGATGGGCTCCGTTTCAGTCGGTGCGGGTAGCTCAATGGACTGGGCTGGCGTTTTCTGCGATGGAGCATTGCGTGCAGGGGTCCTGTCATGAAGCTTCGTTTTCGTGTTCTTTTTCTTCGGTTGTTGCTGTTTGTTGCCTTTATTCGGTGAAAGTTTTGTTTTCTGGTTGATCGGTGGATCGGGCTCTGTTCTGGTGGTGGCGTCTTTCTTGTTGGGTTTCTGGACGACGGGTGCCAAGTATCGCTCTCTGGAGAGGAGTTGCAGGGCGTTGCAGACTTGTTCAAGTGCCTTGACGACTTTCGACAGACATCCTCGACGAGACTGACCAAACTAGGTCATGTACCTAGTCGTGGGCCGTTTGGTTGGATCTGGAGGTCGGCTTTTGTAGAACGGTTTTTAAGTTCACTTGTATCGGTCTGGCGCACTGAGTTCTTAGGCGAAACGAACAAGCGAACTCTTAATCGCTCTGTTTGGTTACTAGACAACAGCTGCGCGAGCGATTTTTGGTGGTCGCGTTCGTGAGCGGCTGATTCGGCACACACTTTAGCGCCTGCGTAACATGGTAGTGCTTTATCGTGGTTCCGTCGCGGATCAGGGCAGTTACGGACCCGCTGAGTGCACGCGCGAAGTCTTTTTCGCTTAGTTGCGTGCAGCTGAAGACTTTAAGGCATCAAACGCGAAGATCGGACAAAGTTTTCGGACAAAAAATTTTTCAGCGTCGTTCGGCGGATTTCGGAACACTGTTTTCGCGATTTCGTAGCCGTAGTTGGACGGATTTTATTTTATATTTTATATTTTCTACGGACATATATGGAACTTAACTTAAACAGAAAAAACTTTTTTGGAACTTAACTTTAACTTCTCTAGAAGTTAACTTTAATAAAACTTATATGGAACTTAACTTTAATTTGTCTGGAACTGAACTTTAATGAGTTTGAAAAACACCAAGCACTGCGTATCCAATAAAGACGCTGTGTGCCAGTACGACGTTGTTACAGCACTCGGACGGGGGATTTGGTTTTGCGTAAGAGGGAGGGGGTTAACATTTTTTTATGGAGGGTACAAATGGGTGCAAATCGGGTATAAAACAATGAGATACGTAAGGGGGGGTTTGTCGATTTATGGGTGCTAGGACAACGCACCTATTATTACATTAAATTATTTAATTTTAATTCCATCAAAAACAACTTACAAACCATAAAAAAGTAAAAAAACTGATCAAAAAAGCAAAAATAATCAGAAAAATTGGAAATAAGCATTTTTTTGAATATCTCCGAAAAAAGCAAAAAAAGCACTTTCAAATTTCATAATTGAATCCTTAGTCACAGTTTTTATTAATAAACATTTAAAGTTCAAATCTTGACAGAATACTGAAAAATCACGAAAATTAGCAAATTATTTTGAGTTGAGAATTCATAAAAATTTTTCTTTTTAAATCTAAGATTTGGAAATTTAATACAAGATTATTCATATCTTTGTCTACCTTTATCAAAAAAAAAAATGTCTACAAGAAAGTCAAATTAAATTTATATGAGCGTCTGAAATTTATATTTTTACAATATTTGATATTCACTCGATATCTCATGTAATGATTTTCTTATTTTGTTGTAATTAAAAAACTTATGACTGTAGATACTCGAAAATTTCACTGAATGTTTGTATTAGCATTTTTTATACAATATAAAATTTTGAAAATAATTTGACTCTTTTTGAGCTGTTTACGGACATTGTCGGTTTTCAATTTTTTTAGTTTTTTTTCTATAAATATCAATAAAATTTTATTTGTCATGTAAAAAAGCGGGAAAATTGAATGCAAGGCTTCTGAAATATTGTTACAATAGCAGTTGAAAAATATTAAAAATACATGGGCACAATTTTTTTTTATAAGCATTTAAAGTTAAAATTTTGACAAAATTTATCAAATTTAAAATTTAATAATTGTTTCTTAGTTAAAAATGTATTAAATGTTCAACTTTTATAGCTAAGGATTGAAAATTTAAACCAAGGCTTCACGTAAATATTAATATATAAATTACTTTATTCACAATAATATCATCAAATATACATGGTAATATCATAGGTGACTGACCGACACACACACACACACAAGTACACAAAACGTATTCGTTATTGTATGTCTTATTTTTGTATTATATTTTTGTCGTGTATTATGTAATACTGGTTCACTGGTATGCAAATTTAACACGGCCGCCCAGTCCTCAGTCCATAAAGTTACGTCAACGCGTGCGCAAATCGCCACGCCGAATTTCATTATTTTTGTATTGTATTAATTTTAGTGTGCGCTAATCGCCACTTATATTATTTCTATTGTAGTCCGTGTGGTGTGCTCTAATCGCTACCAATTTTTATCATTTATATTTTCACATTTTGTGAATTTAACGTTGTTATTATTGCTGCAGAACCAGCTAGCAAGCCTGCGCTCCACAATTCGTAAGTTTTAAATTATTATTATTATATATTATAATATATTGTTGGGCCAAAAGGTCCGCAATGTATACCTTGTGGCTGTTATTTATTTTCTATATCTTGTTGTAATATTCATTATCCCAAATGTATGTATAATACAACAAATCAACCATCTGAAATCTTAATTATAATCATTTATATTTACTTGAGTTACCTATCCGTCTTTAGTTATAAGCACACACCAACACACCCAATGCACACTAGCACTCGGAGTTTTGATCGGTAAACCCTTCCACTTCTCCTGAATCACTATACCAACATACACACAAATACACAGGTCGGTCGGTGTGTGAGTGTCACGCAGAAGTCTATCATTGGTACGTTCATGATGCAAACAACCGTATTAATAATAAGTTATACAAATTATAAATATAATTTTAAATGTCCCCGCTGACAAACAGTCTCCACTCAGAATCGTTTTTCGTAAACAATGATATGATATCATTGAATTCAAAATGAATACTGTCCATTATACAGTAACCACCTTGTTAACTACTATACAGCAGAGCGACATCTTCTTGACAACCATTTAATATTTTTATACCATTGAAAAATAACTGTTTTATCCTTTTGTTTGGAATTAGGTTTTAAACATTAATTTAATTTATTTTGAATCATTAATTATAAGTTTTCTACCTATGATCAAGCAATACGTGAAAAATCGTAATATTTGCATGTCCCAATATAATAGTCAAGATACGCGACTATGAAACGATAAAAGAAAATTAAATTACCAATGAATCTACAGATGAACAATATTTTTGACTTGTTATTTTTTGTTGAACTTTGAACTAAAATTTGTTTTTTCAAAGTTAAATATAACTTTGAATGTTACCTATTCTAAAAAATTTTTTTTTGATATTACTTAAGATTTTATCAAAGATTATTAACAATTTTATCGATATTTATAATTGATTTTGAAATTCACTGTTTTTAGTAAACAATTTCAAATCCCGGGCTTCATATACCATTTACAATGCAGAATCAAAATCAAAAAACTGAATCCAGAAAATGTGAAAAATATGCAAAATACGAATATAAAAAGTCCTCTTATGCAGAGACATATTTAGTGTTACAATACTTACGAGAGTAAGTTGTAAGTGTAACTGCCAAATAAATATAAGTAATGTGTATTTTTTTTGCTTTTAGAGATGATGTTTTTTGTGATATTAAACTAGAAACATAATTCTTGCTCATAAAGTGGTTTTAGCATCAGCTAGTCCATATTTCTATGCAATGTTCACAAATTTTTCAGAAAAGAATAATGATCTTGTGGTTATGAGACAGATAGATTCAACTGCATTGCAGCTGTTGGTAAACTTTATATATTCGGGGGAAATCGTGGTCACTGAAGGAAACGTTCAAGTAATTCTATATAAAATTGGAATTTATTATACACAAAAATATCAATTCAATTATTTATTGTTTATTTCTCAAGGTTTTGTTACCGGTTGCAAATATCTTGCAGTTACAAGAAGTAAAAGACTTGTGTTGTGATTTATTAGAGTCACAACTCTGCCCTACAAATTGTATCGGTATGATGGTATATACGATACACCTGATTTATTTAGCTGTACGAAATTGTTAACAAATTCAGAATTATATATTCAACAGTATTTTTTGTACGAAATATTATTTATTATTATGACTCTATAATGATGTGTTATTTATAATTGTTATATTTTTATTCTTAGAGAAGTTGTTGGTGGCAACGAATTCCTATCGTTATCATCGGAACAATTAATTAAGGTGATCTCCAGTGATAAACTTATAGTCCCATCTGAAGAAAAAGTAGGCAAACCAAAATTGATTATTGTTTTATTTTAGTATATGTGATGGAAAAATTCAACATTCATCTAATATGTGATGAGTAGTATAATTAATTTATAAGTGCATTGAATGTTTTAGGTATTTGAGAGTGTTATTCGTTGGGTAAAACATGAATTGGATTTAAGAAATGTATCTTACCGCAATTAATGAAACACGTACGTTTATCATTAACATCGGAGAATTATATATTAAAAAAAGTAGTTGAGGAACATCTTATTAAGAATTGTTTTAAATGTAAGTTTTTCGTTTGAATATGCTGTTATTTTGAATTATTTTATATTTTTTATATAATTTATTTATAATTTATTAAGGTAAAGATTACATAAGTGAGGCATTAAATTTTTATAGACACAAGTCAGAAGAGCTTATTCCACAAAACATTCGGAATAAACCCAGATATGGATATACAGCATAATTCTGTTATAATTAATTTATATTTCCAGTATATTTAACAATTTAACTATAACAGGTTATTTTAGTTGTTGGTGGACTTGATATTAAATCGAGTACAGCATTTTACGTCCCAAAAATGAACCGATGGCATAAGGGACTAAAAATGACAACAAGCCGTACAAATGCTGGTCTAGCTCTTGTAAAAGATAATATAGTGTTTGGTGTGGGTGGTTCTGATGATCACTGTAATCCTCTTCAGTCTGTCGATGTTTTTGATTTATCTTCAGAATCACCTTGTTGGAAATCAAGTGAAGCCATGTTAGTTAAACGAGATATTACAGGAGTAGGTGTTATAAATGATAATATCTATGCAGTAAGTAATTTTGAATTATAATTCATTCGTTTATTTGTTCTTTCTGCTAGAAAACATGTAACAATAAATTATATAATAAATTTAAGGTCGGCGGATATAATTTTCGTGGTAATATATCAGATAGTGCAGAACTTTTCGACTACAATATTCAAAAATGTCGTATGATAATATCAGATATTATCTACTATGTGTACTTTAAGATATGACTTTGGTATCGGAGTCCTGAATAATCTTTTGTTATAAAATTGTTACAATAAGACACTGATTCATTTTCATTAATCGGCAAACCTATCTACATATAGGAGTTACCAAAACTCGATTTCATTTTTGCAATAGAATTATAAGTTATTAATATTGTTAACGTTTGAAAATGTTTGAAAATGATAATACAAAATATATTAAAGTAGGTAATTAAACTTAGAATAAAGATTATATTTTTAGTTTTTATTAAAATAGTATTTGTTCGTACTTTGTCAAGATTGAGTTTTAATTTCTAATGAATTTCAAACTTATGTAATATTTAATTTGATATGCTATTTACTTTGATTAATACATCTTTGTAGTTAAAAATAATAGCATTGTATCAATTTAACTTTTCATAAACAGGTGCTCAATAACTTTCATTGAGAACGCTATGCAATAATGTTTGTACTCTTCCATATGTATTAATTACATTTTTAGGTAGGAGGTTTTAAGGAATCATTATGGAAGGCTTTAGACACTGTCGAGTGTTATCACCCCAGTATTTTCAAATGGACAGAATTCACAAAAATGTGTGAACATCGCAGATGTGCTGGTGTAGGAGTTTTAGATGGTTTACTGTATGCTGTAGGTGGTCTGGGTGGTTACGATGGATTTAACCGCCTGAACAGTGTTGAAGCATACAGACCAAGTACAGGTGTTTGGACACATATTGCGGACATGAACTTTCGTCGACATTGTGCAGGTAGCTTGTCATAGAATAATTCATAATTATTGAATGAAACATTTTTTAAAAAATATATTGAATCTAAATACATTTTCAATATAGGAGTAGTTGCATTAGACGGCTTATTATATGTCATTGGCGGAATTCAAGGTTCTTTTGAGGATTCTACAGAATGTTACAACCCAAAACCAATACCTGGACCATAGTTGCACCGTTAAGGTATCATGAAGAGGCTTCAGCAGGAGTAGTATACCATTAATAGGACTGGATTTTTTAAAACTTGTTAGCATTAATGATTTTTTTCTTAAACAATATTTAAATGTTTTCTTACATTGTATTATAGTATTTTAATTTATTTTTTTTATAGTTTCTGAATGTTTTATTAAAGAGTCACGTATTATATTCGTAATCATAACGAAATTGTTCAACTAATGATCTGTACATAGCTAAAAATGTATATTTGTATTTTAATCATCCATTTCTATAAGAAATGAACATTTAAATTAAAGTTTATCATAAGCAGTTAATACTATAAGTTATAACCAAAATGTATAGCAAAACAAATATATACCTAAACACAATTTTAACTATAGATATTCTTAGTTCAAATATGGATCAAATTAGAGAGGTATTTAAATTGAGAGAAATGGTTTTGACCAATTATGCTATTTCGTTATAATTTAAATATTAAATAATTATAAAATAATTTTACAAATTTCAAGTATATTTACATTCTAGGATCATTTTTTTTTTTTTTGAAAAAAAATATCACTTGATGAGAAATAATAACTTAACATGTGAATATTTAATTTTGCAAACATTTAAATTTCAGTCACATAAAAAATATTTGTTTAATTTTTTTTTTTATTTTAATACTAAGAAGTACTTACATTATATTAACAACTTATGAGAAACTTTATAGATATTACCTTTTCAAATCTTAGGTGTGAATATAAAAATTTTAGTTTGAATCTTCCTGCCAAGTAAACTAAATTTGTATTTATTTCAGTTAAAACAATTCACATTTTCATATAGGTTATGAATAAATATAAATAATACATTATTATTAAAGGACCATAACACACTCAAAATTGACATGTATTTAAAAAATCACAAGAAATCTGACACAACAAATGACACCAATAATATTTTTCTGCGTTGAATAGTTTTAGAATTACGACGTCTTTAAAATAACGTGTGACGTCATAAGATCCTACCCGCGGCGGCGACGTACCTATATACACGTGTTACTAATCGGGTATGTTCTCACTGTTCTTAGTAAATTGATTCCTATATTGTGATTTTAAACATTAAATATTTCACATAATTTTCTAAACATGTAAGTATTATCTTTGTGATATGAATATATTTTATTATTTTTTTTATTATTTATTAACTTATTATTATTATTATTACAAGTACGTATAGTGGTATACAAACGTTGTTTACAGTTTAAATTTTTCAACTAATACAGTTCCATTACCATTGCACGTTTAAGTAGACCTACATAAGTGGTTTATTATACTTATTTTCCACATAAAGGCACTATGATGATTTTTTTCTAGAGTTTTTAGTCGTTTTGTCAAACTTTTTGATAAGTGCCAAACATCGAACTCATGTTCGATGTTCGGATGTGTTCGAATATAACAACAAATTCCCTAATGCCAATCTGTTAAAAATACATTAATGTTACATTCGTCGTTTTTTTTTCAAGTTCTTGAAGTAGTGATTCGCATTTTTCTAAGTCACCCTGAACCATTCCTTTTTGAGTAATTTTAAAATCTATTATTTTGGAGCTTCGAACATCCATGACTGAGTACGTGCAGTACTTGGCGCAAAAACCGGGGGAGTCAAATTGACCATCACCAGTTAACCAAATACTTGTACCCATTTTTAGTTCGTTTATATTATTTTGTCTGTGTTGATCCCAAATTAGATTTACTACAGGTGCTGTATAGTTGTTAATGATTTTATCATAAACTGTTCTTGAAAAAAATGCAAGTTTTAAAGACGAACAAAATATTTTCATTTGATTAAATAATACAGAATATACTCGACAGAATCACTAATATCAGTTTAGGTTTATAAATTATAAGACATAAGTAGATAGATACCACGAAGTACGGACTAAGATAATTATACAAATAGTTTTTATTATTCCGTGCTAGGTATAAATAAAATTGTTTTCACTAATAAAATAATAATAACAGTCACTTGATAACCGATAATGCGTCTATTTTTCCCGAATAATAATACATGGCCGCCGCGGTGCGCCGTAGAGTTGGATCTTTTGACGTCACGCGTAATTTTTTAAAACGCCCGTAACTTTAGAACGAATCATCGTAGACAATTTTTATTTACATTATTTGTTTATGCAAGTTCGTAATAATAATAATAGACAATAAAAATAAATATAATTTTTGTGTTGTATGGTCCTTTAAATTTGGATTAATAAATTTCGAATACATTTTACATATTCGGTGGTTTACTTAGATTCTACCTTTTATATCACACATTTTAAAGCAATTTACTATTTTGCATTTTTTTTTCTTTTCGTCTTTTTACACTTACTCGACGTAGGTTACTATTGTTGGGATTATAATGTACACAAATGTATATCTAATTTTTGAGTTGTTCGTATTTCAGTATCGTTCCTTCAGGTTAATTAGGGGTAGGCTTATTTTCCTATTGTTATAATAAAAAATAAAATTAAAATGTAATTAGTTTCGATGTAACTAGTTTCGATTTTTACGCACATTTTACATACTCTGTACGTTCGTTTTATTATTTGTTTGAATTATATGTTATAAGCTTACGTCAACCTTTGGCTGCGTACCAATAAATGTATTATTAATATTTTTCGCAAAACGACCCGTTTAATATGTTTAAATAATAGTTAGTGCCGAGTGACCAGACCGAATACGTTGGCACAAAAGGTACAACATAATGTACCAACGGCCAATATTATTATATTAATTGTATTTTTATAGAAAAATAGCAACAACTCACAGCTCTCTTGATTTTATTTATTTAATTCCGAATTCCTCTGATTTGGACATTCTCATGTTGCACTTGTTGCAGAAGACATTATAAACATTCAGGTATGGGTTAAGGATGATCAAACTTCCTACCTAAATGTGATTATTTTATAGTTACGAAATTTGCAGATAATAACTCAAACGACGGAAATTTTTTTACATTATTATCAACAAAATATATGTGCAATGTGCACACAATTATAACTAAATAAACTTACTATATAGCTGTGAATTCGTAGAAATATGCACTGAACTTTTTATTTGATAGAAAAGTGTGTAACGCCACAAGACCCTTAACCTTTAGTAGTACAATTAATAATCTAATGAATTTGAAAATACGGTCGATGTAAGTATATTATATTAAACGTTCTAAAAGTCAGAATTTGAATAAATTATTTGTTAAATTAAAAATGGAGAACCCAATGACTTGCGAATCACTCTGTATATTCTATATATTTGTGTAAGCTAGGAATGGCAATGTGTATGTATGACGAATATAGGTATTTATAAATTGTATACTACGGGAGTAAACAAAAACACATTCTTTACTACACAAACTAAATTTGCTTTTCTTTTCGATCTCTGAAACTCTCAGTACTATCACGGTTGTGAGTGTGTTTCAACAAAAAATCAGTAATTTATTATTTAAATGACTTATGTGATGAACTATGTTAATTAAAATCGTAGTGTTTTTTTTTTTTGCCACAATACAATTTTACTAGATTTTTGAACAGTAAGAAATTTTTAATACCATTACAAGTTGCAAAGATTTCAAGTTAACAACAATTAAGGTAAAAAAATATTACAAGGTACCTATATTGAACTCAACAATATTTAACAAATAATATACATTGTACAAAATACCTCAAAACATATTATTGTTTGTACGGTTTACAAGAGGTTTTCCGTAATAGGTACCTATAGGTTTCTATTCATCTTTAATTATTTGTTATGGCTTATTTTTTTTTTGTATTTTATTGGACATACTAATATGATTATAACAATGTGTTTTTTTACTGCAGGAATTATAATTAAAATGAAAATGTTCGATTTTAATTTCAATTTTGCTTATTGATATTAGATGTTTTTCTTTTAAATTTAAAAAAATGTGTAAGGGTCACTCTGCTGTGCAGTGTTATAAGTGGCTCACTGTATAAGGGATGGTATCAAATTTTAATTCGATGATATAATAATATAATTTTATACGAAAAACGGTTCTGATTGGAGACGATTTGTCAGTGTGGATATTTTATATTATATCTATATTGTTATTATTTATTATTAATACAGTAGCCGATAAGTTGAATTAATATTATACAATTACAACAAAATAACAAAAATCGTTATTCTTAGTTGTTTAACAAGTTATTTCGTCCTAAATTTACGTAAATTGGTTTTGTATTTTTTAGATTTTTTGGTTCCAGAATAACCTACTTAGTACTAACGTTGAACGTAACTTTTATTTTACATTACCAATCCTTAGTTATACAAGTTGAACATTTAATACATTTTTAATTACAAAACGTTTTTAAATTGACATTCATAGAAAAAAAAGACATCGCGGGACACCTGGTAGATGTGAAACATCAACAATTTTCTTATTGTAATAATGTTGAAAATTGAAAAACCACAGTCGACGGGTAGTTGACATCTATAACATTGGCCTGGTCCATGGTTGAAATATACAAGGTTATTGTATTTGTACCCTTTATAGATCAAATATTTGATGATAAAAACAAAAATGGCAGCGTAAAGAGAGCCAATAATAATCAAGTATAGGTACATCCACGGGAATTTCGAATTTGTTAGCTTTTGTCAGCGTGTTATTGATGATAAGAAAAATGTATATTTTTGATATCCCTTTACGCAGCCATTTTGTTTATGATGATAACAATCCTAGGCAATATGCAATAACCTGTATATTTCAACCTTGCCCTGGTCGCCGGTGTCGACTACTCGCCCACAAAATTCGCTAAACTAGACCGGTTTAAAATTATCCCACATCATCCCGCATCGGAATGATAAATTATATGGTCCAAACATCCCGGTGAATTATTTTTCATTTGACGGTTCATAATTTTGATTGGCGATGAGATAACGTTTTCAAATATATTATAGGCGATCAGGTACTGTCTCAATAATCTAATGGTATATTTGGTTTTTATTTTTGTTTATTTTTAGTGCGTGTATTTATTTTTTCCCCGAAATGACGATTTCTTCAAACGTCAATAACAATAACATACCATATTATATTATACTCTATTATTGTGGACTGTTGTTACGTCTGGATATAATTAATTTAATAACATTAATAACGTTTTAACGTAACATATCTTCGGATGTATACAGCGTGTTCCTTTAATATACAGAATGATTGAAAAATATAAAATTATTTTTATCACTAATTATAGAATTTGTTTTTGATATAAAAATTATTACGAACAGTACCATCAGTATTTATATATTTTAACTACTTCTACTCTTCAATTATTAATATAACAATTAGATTAATTATTATTAATTATATACAGAGGATATATACAAATTGCAAAGCTCGGGTCGCCGGTGTCGACGCACAGTCGACCGGATGTATTTTCGGTGCCGCGATAATATGGGATACGCGCTAATTAGAGTTCTAAATTTGAAACATTTAAAAATTGAAAATTTCACTGTTCTTGAAATATTTCAATGAAATTATGAAAAATATTTTTTCTTCTTTTAAACGTGTTTGGTTATAGATGACTAGAAACAATAAATTGATAACACACTTAGAATTAAAGAAAAACATATTATTTTTGTTGATTTATTATTTCATATTTGTATATTCTATATTTTTATAGTGCTGAAAAATATTCCTGGCATTTATTTGAGAATAAAAATATTTTTTTACATGAGTTTTAAAATATTGTTGTATATCAGCAATCCAAAAGATAATGGTGTGAAATAAAGTTGAAGTCAATTCCAACAATGAATGAAATAATAGTGTATTTTTAGTAATTATAAAGTGTACAAAAGTCGTATACAATGTGTGTATATTATGTGGATGAGTGATGTGAAGGTGCTCTGGGCTCATTATTTAATACTTAGATCATATAGTTTGTTATAACTACTATAGATTTGTTAAACAACTTATAAATTATATGTAAATATGTTACATATTTTCTTTGTTTCATACAATAAACCATTTTTTAAAAATATTCATTAAGAAGTTGCCGACTTTAAACTTTTAGGTATAGTAAACATTTTATTTTTATTTTTCATCAAAATGAAATATTTCAAGAAAATAAATTTCATGAAATTTTAAAACCCTAGCGTCGATAATAGCCACGGTGCTCAAAGCCCATAAGCCTAACTTTCAACTTAATAAGTTACTTTTTTCAAGATTAACGTGTTAACATCAAGTTAATTTTATTTCAAAAATATCTAAAACTAAGATAATTTTCATCCGAAGAATAATTCAAAATTTTGAATGTGTTTTTACTTTGTTGTATCATTTTAAATTTCCCCAGTAATTTTCTTGAACGTAAAGAAAAACTATCTAATAAACCATATTATGTGTCTGGATTTTTTTTTTTTTGCAAATTAGCAAATTTTAACTTTACAATAAGTAAAGTTACTTTTTTCAAAGTTAACTTTTAACTTAACGGGTTAATGAAAAAAAATATGAGTAACTTTTAACTTTACTTAACTTAATGACTTAAAAATAACTTAACTTAACGAATTAAAAAAAATCTTTAAGATGATACTTAAAATAGGTTCGTTTTCAATTTTCTAAATAGTTATTTAATGCCAAGGGAAAAACCACCGATAAAATTACAAAAAACCGCTAAAAACGGGATTCTAACTTCTAACACTTTGTTTATCACCATAGAAACGAATAAAATTAATAACAATATATTATAATATTATTCATTCAACTTACTGTCTACCGCAATAATAACAAGCAATAACAATATAATCATAATTTAAAATATCCACACTGGCAAATAGTCTCCACTCTGCAGAATCCTTTTTCGTATATAATGATATTCCCACACGGTATTCCTAACTACGGTAGAAATATTTTCAGGAAAATAATATAGTTTTTAAAATATTATAAAATGTACGTGAATAATTAAGAAATATTTTAGTTATATTATTTGGCCAAGAAGTTTAAATTTTTGAAAGTATATTATAGAAAAGATTTACAAAACATTTTAACCGTGTATTTACAAAAAACGATTTTAAGGAAACTTTATAAAAATATTAAGTCAACATTTTTATGCAATCATATAGTTCAATATTTTATTATGAAGAGAAGAAAATATTTATAAAACAATATTAGTCAAATATTCACATAATATTATAATTTTTCAAATGTGGGATTATATCATTGAATTCAAATAATATTTAATGGATTTAAATAATATTTATTATTAACAATGGATGCTGTTATATTATAACAGGTGCTTAAAATTGATTTTAAAATGAACTGTTTTTAGTTAAAAGCTTCAAATCCCGGATTTCATAAGCCATTTACAATGCAGAATCAAAATCCAAAAATAGAATACAGAAAATGTGAAAAATATGCAAAATACGAATATAAAAAATCCTCTTATGCAGAGACATATATAGTGTTACAATCCTTACGAGAGTAAGTTGTAAGTGTAACTGCCAGATAAATATAAGTAACGTGTTTTTTTTTCTTTTAGAGATGAGGTTTTTTGTGATATTAAACTGGAAACAGACGATCACAAAATAATTATCGCCCATAAAGTGGTTTTAGCATCAGCTAGTCCATATTTCTATGCAATGTTCACAAATTTTTCAGAAAGGAATCATGATCTTGTTGTAATGAGACAGATAGATTCAACGGCTTTACAGCTGTTGATAAATTTTATTTATTCGGGGGATATCGTGGTCACTGAAGAAAACGTTCAGGTAATACTATATAAAATTGGAATTTATTATACACAAAAAAATCATTCAAATTATTTATCATTTATTTCTCAAGGTTTTGTTACCAGTTGCAAATCTCTTGCAGTTACAAGAAGTAAAAGAGGTGTGTTGTGATTTTTTATAGACACAACTCTGCCCTACAAATTGTATCGGTATATTCGATATAGCTGATTTACATAGCTGCATGGAATTGTTGAAAAGTTCAGAATTATATATTCAACAACACTTTTCGTACGAAATATAATTTATTCTTATGATTTTAAATGAAGGACATTTTATTTATTTTTGTTACATTTTAATTTTTAGAGAAGTTATTGGAAGTGACGAATTTCTATCGTTATCATCGGAACAATTAATTATGTTGATCTCCAGTGATAAACTTATAGTTCCATCCGAAGAAAAAGTAGGCAAATTAATATTGATTATTGTAATATTTTGTTATTGGAGAAGGAAAAATTATATAAATATATATGTTGTCAAATAATTTATAAGTACATTTATTGTTTTACGTTTTAGGTATTTGAATGTGTTATTCGTTGGGTAAAACATGAATTGGGTTCAAGAAAATGTGTTTTACCCCAATTAATGGAACACGTACGTTTACCATTAACATCAAATAATTACATATTAAATAAAGTAATTGAGGAACCTCTTATTAAGAATTGTATTAAATGTAAGTTTTTTATTTAAACATGTTTTTACTGTGAATTAATTTATATTTTAAAATATTTAAATTTTTTTATAATTTATTAAGGTGAAGAGTACATAAGTGAAGCATTAAATTTTCATAGGCTCAAGTCAGAAGAGCTTATTCCACAAAACATCCGGTTTAAACCCAGACAAGCAGATAAAGTATAATTCTGTTATAATGTATTTTTCTTTTCAATATATTTAATAGTTTAACTAAAACAGGTTATATTGGCTGTTGATGGAATGGATACCAAATTAAGTAATGGTACAGAATTTTTTGAACCAAAAATGAGCCGATGGCATAATGGACCAGAAATGATAACAAACCGTAAAAATCCTGGTCTAGCTGTAGTGAAAGATAATTTAGTGTTTGCCGTGGGTGGTTCTACTGATAATTTTGAACCTCTTCGGTCTGTTGATGTGCTTGACTTATCTTTAGAACCACCTTGTTGGAAACCAAGTGTTGACATGTTGGTTAAACGAAATATTTTAGGAGTTGGCGTAATAAATAATCATTTATATGCCGTAAGTAATGTTGAATTATAATTTAATAATTGTTTTGTTACTTCTGTTATAAAGTAGGTAAAAATTAATTATATAATACATTTAAGGTCGGTGGACATAATTATAGTGATTCTGCATTAGATAGTGCAGAAGTTTTTGATTACAATACTCAAGAATGGCGTATGATAACTAATATGTCTACTAGAAGATCCGACCCTGGGATCGGAGTCCTGGATAATCTTCTATACGCGGTAAACTAATATTATTTATTTAATTTTAATTGTATATATTTGTTAGTTTGTTACAATAATAATTGTTATTAAGATAAAAAAATGTTCCTGATAAAGAATCAACGAATATAACATCTATTAAAAAAAGCAAATCCTTTAATAAAAATGTAAATAGATAATAATTATAAAATAATATAATTATATAAAATATATTTTACTATACATACACCTATATTCTGTATCTATATAATATACCTCATTAATATACTCACTTCCCGATAAAAAAATTCTCTTGAGCGAGTACTGAGGAATATATTATATCGATAAATTATAATGAGAATAAATAATATAGTTATATAAAATATATTTGGTTAAGAGGACGTCGCACCCGCATATGTTGTCTCCGGCTTACACGTGTACGACATAGCAAATTTTACGCTCAGCAGATCACGTTTAGCCCCGTTAATTTTAAAACTAGAGCGAATTGACCTTTGATAAAATTTAAAGTTAAGAATGTTATCTAGGGCATCTCGTCGGCTTTTTGTTATATTTCGGTTTTAAAGTGAATTATGAGTATTTTAAAATTTTAAATTGTTTAAACATCTTTTAATGCTCATAACTCGATTTCAAATTAAAGTTTAACAAAAAACCGATGAGATGCCCTAGATAACATTTTTAACTTTAAATTTTATAAGAGGTCAATTTACTCTAATTTTAAAATTAACAGGGCTAAACGTGATCTGCTGAGCGTAAAATTTGCTATGTCGTACACGTGTAAGACGGAGACAACATGAGCGGGTGCGACGTCTTCTTAAATACCTTCTGAATTCAATGATTCAATAATTTCATCATGGGCTGATTCATTTTCATTGATTGTCAAACCTACCTATATAGGAGGTAGTCCAGTGTTGGGTAAGTTACTTTTAAAAAGTAATAAGTTACTTTACTCGTTTCTAAGAGATAAATGTAAAGTTACTTTACTCGTTACTCAAATAAAATTGTAATGAAGTTACTTTACTTTTCAAATAAAAAAGTAACTCATTACTTTCTCGTTAAAAAAAAAAGTACCAAAACTCGATTTTATTTTTGCAATAAATTTATTCATAATTTATAGTATTGTATTTATTCAACTTTTCATAAATATGTACACAATCATTTTTTTTAAACTCTTCAATTTGAATTAATTCAATTTTGTAGGCAGGAGGTTTTGATCAATCATCACTGCAGACTTTTGACACTGTTGAATGTTATGATCCCAGCATTGATACATGGACACCAGTCGCAAAAATGTGTGGACGTCGCAGAGGTTTTGGTGTAGGAGTTTTAAACGGCGTACTTTATGCTGTAGGTGGTCATGATGGACTTAACTGCCTGAGTAGTGTTGAAGCATACAGACCAAGTACAGGAGTTTGGACTACTATTGCGGACATGAATTTTACTCGACTTCGTGCAGGTAGCTTCTCGTTAAATAATTAAAAAACATTTTATGAAACATTTTTTTTAAATATATTGAATTTTACTTGTTTTTCAATATAGGAGTAGTTGCACTAGACGGTTTATTGTATGTCGTTGGTGGATCTTACAACTGTTACATTGTGGATTCTACTGAATATTACAACCCTGAAACCAATACCTGGACCATAGTCACGGCGTCGAAAAATTATCCACATACTTCAGGAGGAATAGTAGCTATTAATATGCCACGACATTTTAAAACTTGTTAGCATCCATGATTATTTTTTGATACAATGTTTAAACGTTTTCTTATTTTGTATTTTAGTATTTTAATTTATTTTTAATTAATTTTTTACTATTTGAATGTTGTATTAAAAGGTTTCGTATTATATTCGTCACTATGACGAACATTTGCAAATAATGATTTGTACCTAGCTAAAAATGTATAGTATGTTTCATTTCTATTTTAATTATCCATAGCTAGGGATTGAACATTTAAATTAAGGTTTATCATAATTTGTTTTTACTGAAACCAAAAATTCTATACAATTTATACCTTAACACGATTTCCTTTATAGATACCTACTTTAAGTTCAAATTTGGCTGAAATTATACAGCGGTATTTAAACGGAGAATAACGGTTTTAGTTATTTTGCTTTAATTTAAAAATAATATTTATCGATACTTGGAATTTTTAAAGTATGTATATTATAATTTATAAAAAAAATGATAATTTTAAATGCTATGTTTTTGTCAATATTTAATTCAACCATTATAGTATTACTTATAGTAAAATAAATTACCTTATAATAATAATTTCCGTTCTTCAAATGAGACCCCTCCTTATTCGTGATATATTTAGTGGATTATTATTTTGGGTATGTTAATATTGGTACCTACTTAGTTCAGAATACTAACAGTTATTAGTTCTTAAAATGCTTATAAAATTATTTAAATAATTATAAATGTTTATGGATTATTATTAATTCGTAATTACTAACATTTTAAGATCTCCATAGGCTCCATATCTTCCAAACTCATTATCGTGGACATGATCTGTGTACACAAAAATAGTGAACTCAAAAACTACTTGTTTGATTTTGATAAGGCTACATATTCAGAAGAATTATTTTGACTATTTAAAAATAACATGACTGATTCTCAATTAATTACCCTGTAGATTTTATATTTATTTAGCAGTAACAATAATAAAACAAATAAGTATAAAATGATTATTAATTGTACGTGGATTAAGAGGACGTTATACAGAAATGTGTTGTCATTGTCTTACAATTGCGTAATAAAGTTTAAAATTAGAGTGGATTGACCATATACATTTAAAAATAAGATTATTATCTAAGCCGTGTCATAGGATTTTTATCATATTTTAATTTTAAAACGAGTTCTGAGTATTTTTAAATTGAAAATCGTTTGCACCGTAAAATTGGGTGACTTCGGACAATAGTATACCATGTTTTTGTAGTTATTTTATAATTTTATAATACACATTTAATAATATAATACAAATTGAAAACTGGTATCCACGTTAATATCTATTATAACCTTCATATAAAATAATATTTATTTATTACGAAATGTTTTTACACCACATGTTATGGACGTAAATACAAAATATTTAAATTTTAAATTATATAACAAAACAACTGTAGCACAACAACTAATGAACATGTTTTATTGCAGTTTTCGGTAATCTACTGATTACGTCAACTGATCTGTTTTAATTTATTGTTATATGTGGACATTTTTAAGTTATTTAATCTCTTACTGACTACTGTAGTGTTAAATCGTATTAACCATTAAAAACTGTAGGTGGCTTCGGACAACACATTTACTAAGCCCGGGTCATATGTCAAAAATGTAGGAGGTCGTTCGTATAAGAATTATAATCGTAATGAAATTAAATATATAATTGATGCTGTCAGATATAAAAATAATGACAAGAAAACAAGAAAATTCAGAAAAGTAATATGTAAATACATTTTAAGTTCACATTTCGATAGAAAAGTAAAGAATTATTTTTTAGAATTTTAAATAAAGTATGTTGTAATTGCGATAAATGTTTGTGTTTTTTTTTTATCTCAATTTGTAACTTTTTTCAAAAAAATATCTATATTGTCCGAAGTCAACAAATACTAAAACAATTGTAGGTGAAAATAGGATTGTGTCCAAAGTCAACTGTTTTATTAGGTTGACATCCGATAATTTTTTTTTTTTTCAAGTTTGTTTATGAAGTCCAATTGTAATTTAACGATCATATAAAGTGGTTGAAAATGTGTAGATGTTAGTTATTAATTTTTACTTTATTATTCAATCATAATTTAAAAAAAAAAACACGAAAAAGGGTCCGGAATCACCCAGTTTACGGTAAGTACATCTTAAAATACTCATACTCCATGTACACATAAATATCAATAGAATTTTACTATATTTCTGTGTATTAGAAGAAAATACGCTGTGTTTTATTTTTAAGATTGCGTTTTACTAATAACTAATAAGTAATAAGTAATAACTATAACGATTACGGAACACTTGTCGTATGAGCTCTATACTACGCGAATACAATAATCACTTAACATAACTTAAAATAGCTTATAAAAAATTGTGTATATATTTGATCATCCTGCAATGTCTAAACATTTGAATTTCTATCACTTATGAATGAATGGTGTAAATGTATAATGTAAATGTAAATAACTTAACATGAATTATATACATTTATTTAATTTATGGTTTTTAAGTATACAGACAACATAAATATACATTCATACACTATCCGTCACCTTCGCACTAACGGGGTTGTTATCAGAAACCTACACTTTTTCATCTTAAGTTATGACATTTTTAGTGATTTGATTGAGGTGGGACACTCAGTGAAACACATATATAACGCAAAAAAACAATTGTCCTGATAACCACCTCACGAACGAGTACTCTAAAGACCGTCATAGTCACGCCAAATGTTCGCTTTGCACTAAGGTACACACTGCTATTTTCATAGGATGCACAAAAAAGAAGACCCACGATAGTGGTGTAGCTAAAAAGCCTACACAGGACCCCGTGTTAACATAATTTTATTTTTTAGTTCAACTGCAACACCGTGGATCTGTTTCAATTAAGTAAGTACCCATTTACATTTACATATTTTACAGGTATGAGTAGGTATTAACATTTTATTGAAATGATTATAACGTTTATATTTGACTAAAAACGATTGAAATTAATTGTAAACGTAATTATAACGAAAAGCGATAATCAAAAATAATTAAATACCGCAAAACAAAACAAAACGATTAACAAAATATATTGTATGTCATTAAATGAAAAATAACGCAAAACGTAATTTATAGAATATCATTAAACGAAAAATGAAGCAAAACGTAATTTATAGAATACCATTGACCGAAAAATAACTCGGAACGAAATATTTTAAAATTTATTTATTTAAAAGGTCTATTGGTTTCGTAGAAACATTTATTTCATGCAAAAAACTAAGAATTGATTATATTATATTCCGTATCCGGAAATAACTACCTGCATTAGTTATTGTTTTTAATTTTAATAGGTATTAACACTATTTTAAATAACGATGAACGCAAAACTTGTGTAACGTTTTAATTCTCTATAACGAAAAACGAAAATCTCGGATGACGTTTTAATTGTAAATAACATAACGGAATTTTTTTTCCAAATGCAAGCCCTGCTACCTATTGAGTATATTTTACACATTCGAAAATTTACTTCGACTCGATCGAACAAGTACGTTTATACTCGATTGGCATCAAAGTGCAAAGGATAAAATATACCTAGTAAAGGCCTATATATTAATTACTCTTTAACGGATAAACTGTAACAAGTCCCCGCTACTGCAGTTTTGAGTGGAGTGAAAATTCGCATGTATATTATATTGCACTAATTGCAGCAAATACCTATATCACAAACAAGCAGGTCTAGATTAAGGATGATTAAAAAAAAAGTCGCCTAGAGTATCTTCTTTTATAGTATGTGCGCTCTAGTAACGAAATTAGTGGGTAATTGAACAAATGACATTATTGATTTAAAATTTTTTT